>NC_031775.1:0-21992 GCF_001522545.3 Parus major | reverse complement strand
GCAGTGATGTCCCGAGCTCCCCGGGAATGGCACTGCATGGCACCGGGCAGTGATGTCCCGAGCAGTGATGTCCCGAGTACCCCGGAGTCACCGCTGCCACCCTGTCCCGAGCTCCCGGGGTCACTGGTGCCACTCCTGGGAGCACTCTGAGCATGGCAAGCTGAGCCTGCTGAGCAGAGCTGTGCTGCAGCAGCCGGAGCGTGCTCCAGAGTCCTCCCTGCCATCGGGGACTGGCTGGCTGCATGGCTGCATGGCTGCATGGCTGCAGGCTGCATGGCTGCATGGCTGCAGGCTGCTGGCTGCATGGCTGCATGGCTGCTGGCTGCTGGCTGCTGGCTGCCACCTGCAGCTCCGCTGGCCCTGCCGTTAAATGCTGCTGTCCCTGCGAACAGCCAGGAGGGGACTGGCTGCTGGCACGGGGGCGCCTCATCACTAATTACACGAGAAACTTCAAAACTACCTGCCGGCTAATAAATGAAAAGCGATAAGTGGCTGCCCCTGCAGCAACAAACACGAGCACTTGCCGAGAATGAAGACCTCCTTAGCAGTGAGCTGTTGTTGGAGCTGGCAGTGTGGCTGGCCTTTGACTCCTGCTCAAGCCCCCGTGGGTGCTGAGCTCCTGCTGAGGAACAGGGAGGGACATCCCAGGGCAGGCACTCGCTGGTGTTCCTCAGGAAACCTTTCACACCTTACACACCGGGATGTGGGATGTGCCCACTTCTTGATCACAGCTCCACACAACATGAATATTTCTTTAATATAAGTAGATCTTATATGCATTTATATAGAAATGCAAACTGTAAGTGTTTGAATTGTCATGTACAACTAGGGAACCGTATTTATGAAGATTCTATTTAACCTTTTGCTTTTAATCTTCTGACTGTATTTTTAATGTTTCTTAAACTTCACTTGAAATTCAGTAGCACACATTTACAGCAAGAACGGGTTACTCATTAGATTTCAGCCAGGTATTTAATTTATTTCATTGGAAGTTGAAAGACTTAGTATAAATCTTAAAGGAAAAAAGTCATTGAGCTCTATAATATTTTTGCTTTAACCAACATAATTCCTAATGACTTTTCTACTGATTCTGTTCTAGTTAAGTCTAGGAGTCTGTGTTTCTCCTTTCCTTTTTTTGCTATATTCTTCCATGGAGCTGATGACAATTATATGAAAATTTAGATTAATTTATAAAAAATTAATTCCTTGGCTAATTGGGATGTGAATAGTTAAAAAAAATAAACATGAAACTTTGCTTTTTTAATTTAGATGAAAATTCTCTATAACATTTAAGGTAAAAGTACTGCAGAAAATGAACTTCCAGCATGAAGTATGATTGCTGTGTCAGAATGTCAGAAATATTGCGTGCTGAGTTTGAATGTTTCCACTGGTACATTTGGGTGTTTTTCCCGTGTATAAATAAATAGGGAAAATGCCCAGGGTATTTCTGGATAGGACTGCAGAGGAGTATGCCCTGAATAGCAGACTCTCCTGCTCTCATGCAGGATTCTGCAGATCCCAGCCCTGCAGGAGGCTGTCATTTTCAGTTGTCTTCCCTGCATGCCATCCCATACAGCCTCCCTTGTTCCATTTGGTAGCTGCTACTTTTAACAAACTGGGGCTTTTCTCTCTTGTAGAACCCAGGACCTTCAAACTCGTGCTGCGAATGTAATCCAAGGGCCCAAGTAATGCACTGATTTCTCACTCTCCAAATCCATCTGCTGAGTAAATGGCTCTGCAAGGCCCCTTTCTGGCAGGCCTCAGTGGAAAAGCATCATTCAAGTGCTCTTCTACCAATCTTCTCTGTGTTCATTCCCCACAAGTGCTAGCAACAGAAACTTTCTGAGCTAGAGGAGATCTTCTCTAGCTAACAATAGCGGATTTTTAAATATCACTTGAGTATTTGAAACGTGCAGTCATGAGTGTCTATAAATAACCACCCTGGAGCCGTTTCATTGTGTCACTGCAAACAGGAGTGTGTTTTGTTCAGGAGCCACTGAATTCACCCAGTGAGGTGATGGCATCAGCTACCACTGTTCCCCCAAACCTCCTGTGTTCCTCTCTTACCTTACAGCGCTCTGTACAGGCTGGACGAGTGTCACAGGAATTCACACAGTCTGGACTCACTGCACACACAGGATGCTGGATACTCTTCAGCTCAAGTGTTTGTAAATTTGACAGCTTAACTTAGTCCTGTCCCTAAAAGCTGGACTTGCCTTCACTGCACGTGCTGCAGTGCCTCCCAGCCTCCTACATTCCCAAATTGCATCACAGCATGGTGTTACGTGAAATTAATCACTCTGGATTAGAAAGGGATTAACTAATACAATTAATACATAATTAAATGGGATTACATTCTTTGGTCTGTTTGGGGTTTCAGCATTTAACTGTTATTTAGAAGTACAGTTTTGAACAGAGCCACATCCATAACACATGTGTTATTTGAAATTACCGAGCTGTGCCTGGTTCAGAGCTGAAGTCTCGGATAAGTAGCTGTTTCCTAAGCTTTCTGTCTGTAGGCCAAGTTCTGTCACGGCTCCACCCATATTTATCTCAAGCTGCTTCCTTGTGGGGAACTCCACAGAAATGCTAGAGTTATGTGGGAGGGAAAATCAGGGAGCTCAATCTTCATTAGCCACCCAATGTGATATCAAAGGGTGCTTGGTTTTCTGGTAAAGAAGTATCACAGCATGTCTGTTCTGTGAGTGATCATGAACAATATCATAGAGATTTTCCCAGACTAAGGAGTGTGTCAACACAGCAAACTTCTACATTTTCCTGTTCTACCTTCCTTATCTCTCCATGGTACTCTTTGATACAGTGGAAATACAAGGAGAAAGCATGAGGGTACTGGATGGAGTGGCTATGAGGACTTGGAAGATTTTTTTAAGAAAAAAATACAATTTTTTAGTCACCCTATATATTTTTAAATATATATTATATGTATTTATAGTGCTGATCCACTCCTCTTAAGACTACAGGAATCTATTTGTGTAGCACATTGTACATTAAAATACCACCTCAAAAGCCACAGTAAACTTGTGTTTGATTCCTTGAAAAATGCAGTCTGTGCCTTTGCTGTGCCACTTTGGAACCTGCACTAACTCAGCCTGTCCCCAGGTAAGGCAGAATGAGAGTGCCTTGCTGCTGGACATTTTTCCCTATTTATAGCTGCTGTTTAAGACCATAACTTTCAGATTTAGAGTACAGCTAAGACTTTTAAACAATCTGGATGAGAAGGACTGTCTCAGCACTCCACTATATTTTATTTTGAATTCTCTTCTCCCTCTATCCCCTTCCTCTTTCTCATAGCAGCATATAATCTCCAAGCAATTTATATGATAGTTCATCATAGGAAAGTCTTATGCTGCTGCTGTAGAACGAGATTTTTTCCAACTAATTTTCTATTTTGCTGCTGTAAAACTGCCAGAACACTTTGGTGAAAGGTAGATGGATATTCAATTAAAAACTTCCGTACTAGAAACTTAGAAAATTGCTTCTTAGTAAAAGGCAGATTAACCTCAAGTATACTTCTTGCTGTCAGTTCGATAGTATTGCTCTATTTCTACTTAGGTTTGCCTTTCCTTCCTGCATCATCTGTGAATGACACTAACATCTGATTAAAAGAAATTTAATGTCCTTTTTACTCCCTGCTGATTCCTCTGATAGGCCTGGAGTTGAATACAAACCAAAATAAAGTACTACTGGCCTTTAAGGTTTCTCTATCAAGTTTTAAGACCATCATATTTCAAATATGAAGTGCCTGTGGTGTTTGGTTTTTGCTTTAGAAGTAGTCAGTGATGGTTGTTAATAAAAGATTGTTGTATTTGCTCTGCAACACACTGGTTGTGACACATGTGACACTTCCTGGGACACCTGTCCCTAAATAAGTACTGGAAAAGTCTGGGTGTTTTTTCAGGATCACCTTGGAGTCATGCTGAACTTTTCTAACATTCCCAATGTGAAAAAGTAGGAGAAAAACTGATAAAAGGAGATATTTGTCTCAGGTATTAGAAAGAAACAATAAAAAATTAGAATGGTGGATGTTCCTTGTCTTATGACTGGATCCCAGTCACTTCCAAGAGAATTTATTATCCCAGGGATAAAGATCCCAGCTCTGTCCTTGAGACAACCTGGCCACCCTCCACACCTTCAGCTGACTGACACCAGTGTTTTGGAGAGTGGGTTAAAATGTGCAATATTATGCATATTCCAGCAACATAGTTCTTTCTGAGATTTTAGGATTAATTTGGATCTGCATATTTCAGTGTTTCAATGTGTTTTCTAATAATTAAAGGGTTATGCATTCTAAATTCTGGGGTTTTTAGGCTGTTTGATGTGTGCTTATCTAGAATGAAATTTGAAATTTGTTTTGGTGTCTTACAAACGATATGTAACTGAATGCCAAAAAATAGTTGTGCTGAGAGGCTTTAAATTCTAGGCTGTTCCTGCACATTGATTGGAAAAGGGTAATTGACACAGGAAGGAGAGCCCTTAGTACTCCAGTTGTAGCAGTGGAGTTGAGGTAATTAATTTCTTATGAGGTACTTCACGTCTCACAGCATTACATCCATAGGGAGTATTCCACGAGGGCTTGGAGAGGAGGAAAATGACAATCTCATATTGAAGCTGTTGAGGAAAAAACCCTGTCTGTAATGAGAAACAGTTCCACATGAAGGAGTCCTTATTTGCTCACTTGCATATGATTTTCCATACCCCTTCAAAAAAAATATGCTTACCTGTTTATCACAGAAATAGGTTTTCTTGAGCCAGGTGTCCTAAAAAAGTCACACCAGGGTGGGTGTGTTTAGAGTAGGGAATCTGTGGCACTGATGGAGGTGGTGATTTTCAACTTACAGTACTTGTGGGTTATTCATTTGTGTTTCCTGTATTAAAAAAGAAAGGTAATAAATGTACTTCTAAATTAATTTTTCTTCCCAGGCTTTTGATGTACAGTGAAAATGGGCTTTGAAATGCTGCATGAAAAGGCCTGGGAGCTTTTACCTTTTCAAAGGAAAAATGTCAGAAATGTCAGGTTCTGCCTTAACTGCCTTGTCAGAGGATTCCTTGAATAACTTCTGAAATGTTCATGTGAGAGGTTTCTGAGGCAGTGAATAGTTCCATGTGAATAGAAATAGTTCCGTGTTTCACTGGGGTTGCTTGTGCTCGAGGAGTTATTCCAGATGGGGGAGAACCAAGAGGTCTGGAAAACATTTGGTTTGAAAGCATGAGGCATACCTGGAAAGAAGAACTGTAAACAACCAGTGCATTTATTTCTGAGTTCGACACAGACCTGTCCACTGAGTTCTGCAGGTTTGGAGGAGCTCTTTGTTTGGTTCTGCTGTGTTTAACCAGACCTGGCACCTCCAACCAGCAGTCCTGGCTTTCACTTGGACACTGCACTTTGAACAACAAGCTGAAAAATCAAAGGGTAAAATAGTATTTCAATGAATTCTGCATTTAAGGAACAAATCCCAGGGCCCAGTGGTATCCAGACTGGTACAAAGGAATACAAGGAGGTTCTGCCCCACACTTGGCATTTCTCACATAGGCAAACAGTCATCTGGGATTTCCTTCTCTCTGTGTGACCTTCAAGGTGGCAAACCCTTTGTCCCCTCCTAGCAAAGAGTGCAGCAAGTGGCATTAGTTTTATTTAGTTACTGGTGACTGAAGCATGGTGTTAACTAATTCTGGCAGCTGTGAACCAGCTAGGGTAAATGAAAACTGCAACAGGATTGAATTTATAAAGGTTCATGGGCTTTTTGGGGCTTTTTTGAGACAGATGTTGTAGATGTCTTTACTTAGTTGAGTTCCACAACAGGATTTGAAAGATCAGGGTTTCTATAAGCTGTATATGAAAAAAAAAAACAAAGAAGTGTGGAAATGTTCCAAGTAATGACAAAATTGCTTCATAATGCAAAATAAATTGTAAAATTGCTTTTTATACAATTTACTTATAATCTTATGGTTTTATTAGAATTCACAGTGACTTTCTAAATCAAAAAAGAACCATTTATAAATTCCATATGCAAAAAACCCCAAACATTATACATTACACGCAGAATTGTAACAACAAACATAAAAAGGTTGGTGTCTCTATAGAGGCTGTGACTTTGCTTTAAAATCCTACCTAAGAGAGTTTGTTTTTTGGGTTTTTTGAAATTAAGGTGCAATGTATGGGACTCTCTAATTGCTGAGTGTGGGGTTATTTTCAGTCAACACGCAGGCTGAAACAGTCAGTCATTTAATTAGAGCTCTGACATTTATAAAGTTATTGTAGTATTGACTGGTGTTTACCTTTTAGCTTGGCTTCTTTTTTTTTTAATACTTCCAAAGAGAACTGATTTTGATAAATGTGCTAGTCTTTTTTAACTAAACCTGGTTTTGGATACATGGAACTCTATCAAAAGCTGTATCACAGAGCCATGGTACAGCTGCTGGAGACGATTGACAGAGGGCAGGGGAAAGAAATTCTCCCTGGCAGGGTGGGCAGGGCTGTCCCAGGTGCCCAGAGCAGCTGGGGCTGCCCCAGGATCCCTGGCAGTGCCCAAGGCTGGGCTGGACACTGGGGCTGGAGCACCTGGGACAGTGGGAGCTGTCCCTGCCATGGCTGGGGCTTGGAATGAGATGGGCTTTAAAATCCCTTCCAACTCAAACCTTTCTGTCATTCTGGGATAAACAAAGAAAATCATGCTAGTAGATTGGACTTTTTTTCTATTTATTCCTCCCAAGATTGTGCAATGACCATTTAGGAACAGACACATCCCATGAAACAGAACACATGCTTAATTTCTGGCACGGATCTTTAAATATGGGAACATTAGCCTAAGTACTAGAAGAGATGAGATGATCACTCAAGTAGTTCTGCCCATATCTTCCTTATAATCTCCTGATCAGTGCAACTATCAGGCAAACACTTGTGGGCCTTCAGGAGTATCAACAAAGTGAAATTAAAGCCCTTCTCAGAGTATCTATCCAATCCTTTGTTTAAGATCAGCTCTACAAAGTGTGCAATTCCTGCAGCCCTTGTTGCCGCTGGTGGCTGTTGGCACCCGCAGGGGTTTGGCTGGACACTTGTTGTTGAGTCCTGCCAGGCTGTGCAGACATCAGGGGTTGGACCTGTGTACCTGGGGCTGCAGAGGCTCTGCAGTGCCTGGCAAGGTCACACAGCCTGCTGCTGGAAATTCCATCACACCAGAGGGGACATGGCCACGTGTTCCTGCTGAGAATCTGCCCCCAGGTGTGTCCTGCTCTCAATGGAAATCCAGCAGGAACCATTTTCTGCACATGTGGGTTTTGTGACATTCAACTAATGTTGTTTGCCAGGGTGGAAAATAGATGGGCCTGTATTATTTGCAGTACCCAGCATTTATCTTCAGGCTAGCCAGTGTTAATTAAAAATACTTATTTTCACTCGGTGGAATATTAATAACACTATGACTTAGTGCTTGTAAAATGTTTCAGATGTTAAAAATGCATTGAAATAGGAACTGGATATTGCTTTTAGGATCTTCATAAGGGAGCCATATAGCTGTTATTTTTTAATATTTTGTAATATAATAGAATACAATATAATCTAATAGAATACAATATAATATCATATTATATATCATATATCATATCATATCATACTATGCTATGTTATGTTATGTTATGTTATGTTATGTTATGTTATGTTATGTTATGTTATGTTATGTTATGTTATGCTATGTTTTACAGGAAAAAACCAGTAGGTGAGTGCAGAATAACTGAAAGGCTCAACTGCCTGATTTTTAAACTCCAGACCCAGAATAATGTGCATAATTCACATTTCCCTAAATCAGTCACTCTGTACAAGAAGGAACAATTTCAGGATAGGTTTGTTTGAAGTCCAGCAGTCACCAGAAGGATTTCATTGCCAAGCAGATGCAGAGTATTTCACCCCCAGGCATGTGGCTTCCATGGCTGGGGGTGAGCCAGCCGCACTCTGCTGGGTGTGGAGGTGTTGGGGTCAATCCCAGGTGGAGATCTCACGTGTCCCCTGACTGGAAAAGACTGCACACAGTTTAGAAGTTCCTAAGGATTTACCCAGACTGAGTGTGGGGCTGTTGATGTTTACATTTCTTCAGGGAAGAATGAGAGTCTGCAGTTCTGAGGTTACCTGCAGTCTGGGCTGTCCATATTCTCCAGCCTGAAGCTGCATTTACAGTGCATTTGTAGTGGACTTATTTCTTAGGGAAAACATGAGGTGAAGAAGAATTTCATTTCTAGTTAGATTTGCTTTCTAGACATTGACCATTAGGTTAAGAATTTGAGAATAAAGTGTCTTTAACTTGTTCACTGTTCAATATTTTATGCCACTTGCTGCCTGAGGTTATTTAATATTAGCTGCTTCAAAGGTTTAGGTTAGCTTAGAGCCAGTTGTATCATTAGTGGCCACCTTTGAAGTTACAGATTACCAGAGAATTTGAAAAATATCCCAATATTTTACAATTATTTTATTTTTGTAGAAAAATAGGCTCTAAATATAAAGCTTTCAGAGGATATGCCAGTGCATTTTTGTAGTCTGAAAATGCATAGGCATAAGCTGAGTCGTACCCACAGGGTTTTTCCTGGCCCTGTTTACCTAGCAGTTCAGAAGGGATCATTTTGTTGTCAAGGCTGACAAGAGCTTGCAAAGCATAATAGAGGAGTCATTATTTATACTTCAGTTCCTGTGTAAGCCTTGCTACAAGAAATGATGGCGTTGCTGTGGAACAAAAGCGAGTATCCACTTCCAGGAATTCCCTGAAGGTTTTAAGGTGAAGTTCAGACCTTTCTCCAAGACCTGGTTTTGATCATCTGTTCCCTGCAAAGACTGTAGGCAGTTTCAGTCATAGGGGATTTTCTAAATCTCCCTGAAAATGCAAGCTCAATTTTTAAAGCAGTTTTTCCTTTCAGTTGATAGATATGTGATAATAATTTCAAGGCATTTATGACATTGCACATTCAATTTTAGTATAAGAGTTCTTTGCTTGCCACCTCTAGTCTTTGTTTGAATATTAAGCTTATTGTCCTGTTCACAGGTTTCTTTAGTAAGGAAATAACTCTCATTGAAGTATGATACATAGATAATGAGCTTATACTCCTGGGTGCCTACCGAGATATTATGATTTTCCTATTAATTTTAATGTTATTTATAAAATGGGACAGTCATGCTCATAATAGAGACTTCCCAGTGTTTGGTAAGTGAAGTCCAAATAGCGTGGTCAGTGTACATAGCTTTTGCTTGGCATTTATGAGAGTCTGGTTCTTTGTGCTGTAAATGTCATGTGTGCTGACTTTGTGTAAAGCTATTTGTGGTTCTTTCCTTTGGACCAGGGCACTCCAAGGTAGGGAGCAATGATTGCTTGCTTTAGGCAAACAAAGTTCACCAGGCATTTTGGATTCTCACGTAGTTTCTGTACTAACAGGAAGAAAACCAAGTTCAAACCAGCTAGTAGGCACAGGAGTATTATAGTAGAATTGTAGGGAACAAAGGCTGGGCAGTCCAGTGGAGTGTGAAGTACACCTTTCAAATAGGTTACGATGGTAGAAGCACTTTCCTTATAGATGGAAATAAAAAAATAAAATGGTATAGAAAGTAAAGCTGATTCTCTCCAGACCTCTCAAGTATCTCAAGAACTCAGTCTACTAGATGCTGAGGATGAATGTGCTGTGGGATGAAGAAATTGCCATTTCATGGATAGTGTTTGCATTGCAACATCTTGGACATTTTGAAACTCGCCCATTCTGTTTTACAGAAGGAAAATAAGGAACACTGCAGACAAAAGCATAACCCAACTGCATTGTGGGCACCTGAATTTATACACTGTTTATAGAGAGAGAACATTATTTTTCACATGAATAGGGTATTAATGGATTGCCATAAATATTGTTGTTGTTGTTGTTACTACTATTATTAATCATCATCATCATCGCTATCATCACTATCATCATAATTCTGTTCATGTTGTTGATTACCCTGGGAGTATTACAGCAATTCAGAAGTTAAGAAGTGTTTATTTTGTTCCTGTATACTGCTTCTAAAGCATATGTTTTGATTCAGCAAATTATGCTTAACATCACAAATTGGCATTCTGTGAATAGTGTGCTACTGGCTCTTGAAATGTATGAAAAATACTATGAATGTTGGAAAAATCCTTGGGCATGTCTGATTTCCCAAATGCTCTGATGTGCTGGGGACACAGAATGTGCTTGCTGGGGGATCCCAGGCAGGCAGTGATTGTTTTCTGTCCTGTTGGTTGCAGGCTGACAAGGCAGAGAGAAGTGATGCCTTGAACGTGGCCATAGAAGGGATGTGCAAGAGGACCAGAGACCTCCGCAGGCAGGTGAGCACCTGGGCCAGTGAGAGGTGGGAAAAGGCCTTCAGGGATTCTCCTCCAATTTGCTATTTTCAGTTTATGCATTTTGAAAATAGGATTTTTTTTCCCCATAATAAAAATGTATTGAAGACAACTACACCATTCCACAGAATATTTATATATATTACATACCAGTTTTTAAAACTCTGGGAGAAAACCCTGCCAAATGATACTGAATATATAGCTGTATGTATACATGTTTAAATACATTTGCTGTAGATATCTATCAGTGGTGTACTCTGGCCATCAAGATATATTTAATTTTCAATAACCTTGACAGACACCTTGAAGGAACTACTGAATCACTATGGGTGGGTCTTTATGGTTGTGAGACCTCTCACCACACAAGAGGGTCCTTGGAACACCCAGCCCACAGTCTGCCCCCCATTTTACATCCCAGTGGCCTAAAACTAATGTGAAACATGGACCAGGATCCACACCTTCAGTGAAGGGAAGAAGGTTAGCAGTAGGCATCAGCTGTGTTCACACCCTTTCTCTGCAATAAATATCTTGGGGAAAAACTGCAAATTATGCTGGAAGTGTATAATGTGCCTTTTCAGAAAGAAAACCCTTGGAAAGTCAGTAGTGCTCTCAGCCAGGCTGCCCCACCAAGTGCATGAAAATTTACAGCTGCACAGAACAAGAGCACACCTCTTTCATCCTGTCTGCAGCTCAAACTGTTTATCAACTCCCTGGTGGAAGACTATCCCTCCCAACTTCACATTTAGTCTTGCAAGCCAGCCTGTGCTTCAAGATGAGGAATAAATACCTTCCTGCTCCCATAATCAGTCAGGGGAAGCCTTGAAAAATGAGAATATCATATAAATACAGTATTTTCAACTAAGTAGCTATTTGGTTTCTGCTTAGATTCTGTCCAAAATGTGTTCAGTGCAGAGACCTGCATCACCAGCTCAGTGTATCTAGGAACCCTTCCATTCATTTCCTTCCAAGAGTTAATTAAACTCCAGCTTAAAACACTTTATTGACTCTGTTACAGTGGTTAAAAGCTGTTCACTAATTCAATTTGTGTCTTTCTGTAAACCTTTGGAAAACGTTCAGGCTGGATGTAATCATGCCCAATTTATAGTCAATCTAGAACCAGTAATTTTCTCTTACCAGAACAGCTCTGCACTTCTTGACATTTTTTCCACTGGAAAGCATTTATGAGAAATATTTTACCTATTTCCTCCAATTCTATGTTCATACATATGAATTGCATAAGAATTGTTTCAGGAGGAGTGCTTACTGCATGCCTAATTCCTGATTTGGGAGACAAGAAATAGTGAATTTGTGCATGCAGATACTGCACCAGAGTCTTATTTGCTTTCACTTACAAACATTTGTTATTCTGTCTCCTAGCAATTTTACAAGAAACATGAAAATTGTTGTTTGCTCTACTCTTACAGCTTTTATGATACTTTATTTTTTAGTATACTCTGTACCTGTGCTGGTGTTGCATCAGGTGCTCTCAGTGGATTCAGGGCTGAAGTGTGCAGTGTGCTCTGCTTTCAGGCATGACTGGGACTCTGCAAAACTGCCCTTAAAGATGAAACCTTATAAAGCTGTATTTTTAAAATCTCTTCAGTAGTAGCCAGCAAAGCAAACCACCAGAGAGGTGCTGTCCCTGTCAGCTGCTGCCCTGGGCCCCTCTGGAACACCTCTGCACCCCACAGCAAGGGGACTGAAGGAGGGCTTGTGTCTGGCAAGACTGAAGGCAGCAGTAGCTGTCCCCACAACAGGCAGTGTCAAAACTCTCAGGCTTTTCAAGGGAAGTTGTTTGCATTCATTTCAGGAGCCTGGCCATCACTTCCACGGATTTTAAACTGATCTTTGTTTTGATTTTAACTTGTATTGTGCTGGAGATGTGCATGTCATTTCTGTGTGTGCAGTTTTACCTGGATCACTGCTTCCCTGCCGAAGAGAGCTGCACAAACAGCCAGGAAGGAATTGCATATTCCTTCCAATTTGTAATTATGTGAAATTACCATACTCAGTTCTTGCCTCCCAGTTCTTTCCCAGTGTAGCATGAATGGACTGCACAGATGTTTCTCCTGTGGTTGCTCTGCAGTTCTGGCTGGTTTGTTGTTTTAATAAATGTTATTCCTGGTGATATTCTTATGTTTTTATGTAACTTCTTCATCATGGGTAGCTGTTTCTGGACACAGAAGAGATGGCCTTGCTGGCTCTGCTTCAAAATGGGAAAGGGAGATCCCTCAGGAAAAACTGCTCTGAGGTTTGTGCAGGACTTTTGCCAGGGTCATCTAGTAAGGCAAGAGGCAAGTGGAGGCAAACAGAGTTTTCTGTGCTCATCACTACTGATGTTGAATAGTGTTGCAAACAGCTGCTGGCATTTTTTTCTCTACCCTCCACTGTTTTTGACAACCTTATGCCCCATGTTTTATAAACAACATGTTCCAGTGGTTTTCTTATAATGCATTTTGATATCAAAACAAAAATTCTCCATGCTTCTGTACCAGTGTGCTCAAAGGGTAAGACCCTGCATCTTAAGAAGAAAACAATTTGTCAGACATCCTCCTCCCCCTCCTCTCCCTCTTCTGTTGTTGTCTCTTTCACTTAAAAATACGAGAAGAAGTTTAATTATAGCACAATAACTTTCCTAGGACTGTGTGCTGGCACTACTGGTGCTGTCCTTTGCTCCTATGCCTCCCTCCTGGCTACTCAGCTTTTAGCATTTGGCCCTACAAGTGGCCAGAGTCAGAAACAGACTTACCAAGTCATGGGAGAAATGCTTGTTAGGGTTAGCAGGAGAAGAAATAGTTATTGCCTCAGATACTCCTTTTTTCTTTCCTCTTTTCCTTCTTTTTCTGTGTTGTATTTCTTTGTTCTTTAATGCTACACAACGCATCCTTTGCAATGCTCAGCTTCACGTATTCCTTTGCAGAGCTGCAACAGGAACATAATTTCAGACTTGTTTGTGTTCAGCAAAGACACAGCATTATCTCTGTTTTTTTGAAGAAGTGATTTTGCTGCATAATTGCAGGATAGAGCATTTCTTAGAACAAAATAGTAATGATAATTTCTGTGTGAGAGGTTAATTAAGCCAAGAAAACCAGTGAAAAGCTATAGCAAAGAATTATGTAATGAGAGATAAAATGAGGCTGCTGGTTTGAAATTGGGTACCTGAAGCTCACCACAAATGTGCCTGAGGTTATTGTAGTGACACTGTGCTAAGGCTGTGAAAGAACTCCAGAATATTTCTGCTGGAGATAACGAATCATTTGCCATAGGTATGACAGTTCCACAACTTTTTGTTGTTGTTTTTTGTAAATGGCAATCTTAATTTTTAAACTGTGACTCTTCAAGGTCACGTTCATGTACCTAATTTTAAACAGGCAAGAATATCTGTTTTCTTTAGTGGAGCCTTTACAACAGAGAAATCTTAGCAGGTAACTTGGCAGGACTAGAGGTTCAATGTATTTTATTTCTGGAAACTTTCTAATAACTTTTTTTTTTATTATTTTTTAAATTCTAGCCTGAATAAAGCTGAGAATGTAAGAAATCCAATTTTGTACTGGAATCCAACAGCCTCTGTCTTTGTAAATGACTTTGCAAACATGCAGTGTATCCAGACAGTGTATCCTAATGTGGTAGGCTGCAGTAGGTTAGGAGACAAAGAAACCATTCCAAACATGAATTGCCTGTGTTTGTCTGTCCCTCTGGTGAGTCAAGGAGAGCTGACTTGAGGTGCTGAGGCTATCTGAAAGCCAGTGGTGGAATTCATATCCAGATCTTGTCTGAGAATCAGCAGATTTCCCCACTACCCTTTTGCTCTGCATGGTCACTGCCCTACCTGCAGACACAGCAGCATCAAAAAGATTGTGGGTTTTTTTCTATTTTTCTCCTGGTAAGAGTCTTTACTTCTACTGATTTTTCACACAGATACCTTGGAATAAAACACCAAGTGGAAACGGTGCTTTGGCAACAGCGTGATGAGCTGAGAAACATTTACATCCTTCCCTGTTCCAATCAGTATCTTCTCTATATACTGCAAAAATACTGGACTGGGAGTAGGAAATTCAGTGCATTTAATAATGAATTGCACTTCATCTATTGTTCCAGTTGGTATGTTTGTTGTAGTGCTGCATGATCTAAATGAGCAGCTGTCATGTGTAGGGAACATGCAAAATAACCTTTTAAGTGAAGTAACGTCCCAGTGATCGGTTACAAGCTTCTCTGAAACTGAATTTCAGACAGGTAATTTATAGCAGAATGTTATACTTCTTTAATAATTTAAGTTAGAAGTTCAAGAACAGTTAATTTAAGCAGAGAAAATTGAACTCCAGCCTCATTTATGGATCTTCTTGCTCTATTAATACATTATCAGGTGGCACCATCAGTAATCTCATTGACAGAATTACCACGAAGGCTGCCATTCTGCAAACCAGACCGTGTCACTGGGTTTCCCAGAAAGAAACACTTGGGTAGTTTTGCAATTATGAAGTCATGGGATGTAGCTATTTTGTGAGTACAAACATGATTGAATTAATATTTTCTTTGTAAGATTAAATGGCCTTCTCCCTTGGCATCTGAATTACAAGGGAGAATACCCAGGAGATACGAGGTCTGGGCTAACTAATTTTTCACATGTAACATCACTTAAGTAGCCTATTCATCAAGGAGGAGGAATATTTGTTTGGCTCCCTGGATTTCAAGAGAGCCAGTACATGTTGTAGTGTTTATCTATCTGTACAAACACTAACAAACAGGCATATTTACCTAGTGGCATATTAAAGTTGTCATTCAAATGAAATATATTTCTCTGTGTAACACAGAACTTATAGCTGCCAGAGGTCTCAGACCTGCGTTGCAAATAATGCAGGAGTACAGCATGTAGGTGTTGATGTTAGAAATAGGGATGGACAATAATTACAGCAGACTTTAATGAATAATCCAGTTAGCAGGTACTGATGTACTGCTTTCTTCTGCAGCTCCGGAAAGCCATCATAGATCACATCTCAGACTCCTTCCTAGACACCACCGTTCCACTGCTCGTTCTCATTGAAGCTGCTAAAAATGGAAGAGAGAAAGAAATAAAGGAATATGCTGCTATATTTCGAGAACATACCAGCAGGCTTGTGGAGGTATGTTTGATGGAATTGCACTTTTTCTGGAATATGTGGTGTGAGTGGCTTGCCACTGAACACTCCCTTTGCTGGCAGCTATCAAAAAATGTTCAAGGCTGGCATTTCAGGAAGGAATAAATAAGTGGCCTTGGGTAATAATGAATGTACTCCATTTTCCTGTAATGGTATGTAGTAGAACACAGGGCTTTGTGCTTGTGTAGCATTTCATTGCATAGAAATTAGATGGTGTGGAATTAGAATTTGAGAAATCGGTGTAAGCCTTTTCACCAAGGTGTTCTGTGGGAGCTTGACTAAATGTGTGTTTCTGGGAGTATTAGCTCACAGCACTCAGGAGCTGCTGCCCAGAGTTCAGGAGACACTGTGTTAGTGCTGTTTGCCAGCTGGGAAAGTCTGTGAGCTGTGCAGGGATGTGCTGGAAGGGAAGTGGGGCTCTGACCCAGCTCAGAGCCAGGAGCCCGCTGCCAGGGTCACTGCATATTCCCAGGTGGAAATATGGATCCAGGTGACCCACACAGATCACTGAGCCCAGCTCCTGCCTGTGTGCTAAATGAATCCCTGCTTACACTGGAGACTCACTGCTCATTTCTAAGGCTTTACTTCCTCATGGCTTATAAATGACTCTTCTTCAGCAATAAGAGATCTGCAAATACAGCTGGGGGAGATTTTGGTTTGTTGGACAATCAGTCCTGCAAACGTGACTAAATATGCACTGACCCCAACTCATTTCAGCTGCAGCTTGCAACACTGCTGGCATACTAAAGTCAAAAATTCACAGCAATATTATCTCAAGTGCCTGGAAGGAATGCATAAGTAATTTTTGTAGGGTTTTTTAGCTTCTGGTGCTTTTGTGTGCAGTAATGCAAAAATGGGGGAAAAAAATCAATGAATTCACTCTGCAGCTGAAAATTTACTTAGGAAAACTATTTGGGTCAGAATTAGTAATTCACCTTGAATGATCTAGAGAAAATGAAAGAGAAATAGGTAAAGAGCTAAAGTAAAAGTAGGGTATTGCATTTATGTTTCTCTTGGTGGTCACATGATTATATGATAAGAATAGTTGTTATTCTTTGATTCACAAGAGTATCTGATTTTGACCATGCTGCAAAATCAAGCTGGAACTCCAAGCTCCAAGCTTTTCTGATTTTTAATACTGAAGCTAAACCATCTTGAAGTGACTTAAGAGCAGGTACTCACTGAAGATCAAGTAACCTGATTGAATTTCTGAGTCGAGCTGAAATACCCAAATCATTACTCATTTTAGAAGACATAACCCTAAAATCCAACATTGGTTTCTTTTCATGGGTTTGAATTTGTGTCCCAAATGCAAGGAGTAGCTGGCCAGGAGTGTGGGTGTGTGATTAGAGACTGATGGCTGCACAGATTCACTGCCTGCAAAGTCCAGACTGATCTTGCTGTATGTGTGAATACACAGTGAGTGTGTGTACATATTTATATTTATGCTGTGACTCAGAGTGCTGCCTACAGTGCAGAAAACTTACTTGTAAGGAGAGACTGCACACAGTCTCCTTTTCTTGAATTACACAACTCCTATTGTTGTATTAGTTGTTCCAAATGTCCCTTTACTGGGGATTATATCGTGGGCTGCTATTGAAAATTAACTTCAATTTTACTTTATGTTATCTTTGGGATATCTAGTAGAACTAAGTATCTCATTTAAAAGTTGCTTACATTGGTTTAATGCCCTTACCAGTATCTCTAAGCAAGAGTTTGATTGATGGCTTTTTGATAAACTGTATTTATCAACTGCTAAACTCTCCAGCAAATTAATTAGGTGATAGTTGTACTGCATCCATCAACTGTGAGCCTATCTGAGGTAAAACAGAACAAAAATGAAAAAAGCATTAACAGCTAAGCAAGTGGCCACAAAGGGGCTTTGTGGAGATAAACAGATTTATCTCATTTTTAAGAAAAATCCAGTCATTTCCAACAGCACCATGTAAGAGAGAGAAGCACAGCAGCTGTTTTGGGGAACGTTTAATAGCAGTTAAATTTATGTAAATGTAATAGCTTTTAAATAGATTAGAGCAGTTCCTCCAGCAGTTCCAACTGGAAGCATATTTGGGTTTTAGTGGCCTAAACCATGTTAAGATGAGAATATATGTATTTTTCAACAGATGTAGTGGAGCACTGCACTCTTGTTTTTATTTCTCAAGGAAACTAGTATAGGCAGACTTGGATCTGACTAGTTGTGGTTTGCAGAAACGTTTGTACTTAAACATACACATGCTTCAGAACTGAGACATGGTAAATATGCTTGGAGCTTGGTTTCCAGCTGAACACGGGGCCATGGACAGTGCCTGTGCTGCAGGAATCAGGTCTGGCTAAAAGTGCTACTCAAAGCAGGGAGCCTGATTCTGCCAGAAGGGCAGGACAGATCAAAAGGAAAAGAGCTGCTTTTGGATCCTTGCTATTTCTATTACCCCTTTATTTATCCCAAAATTTATGTTTCCTGCTGAAAATTCTGATGTATAAGCACCACTTGTCCCCTTTGGGACAGGAGCCCAGCCTTTAGCCAGGGAAGGGTTCCACAGTGTGGTGTTGGCTGCTCTCTGTAAGATCTGGAGTAGGATGGCAGGTTAATTGGAGATCCAGTCCAGTATGAAATTCCCATATCTTAGGAGCAAGTTGCCAGGCATTACTGTATTTTATTAGGGGGTTCTTAAATGGCAGGTACAGTCTGCGTGTTTGCAGGGGAGGCCTCACATTCCTTCCTTTGGTGTTGATTTCCTGCACTTGTACAAGAGCCAACAAATTCCCTTACAGCACACAGGTCATGGAATACAACTCCAAAGGCCAGTCACGTGTGCCATTGCAGAAATGGGCTTCATCTCTGCTCCTGAAAATAATCTAAGTATTGAAGTGCCGGATCATGGGTGCCATGTACCTGCCTATGGAATACTAAGAGACAGTAGGTGTTCTTAAAATATTTTAAAAGCTAAACTGCTGAGAAAAACGTTGCAAAGAAAGGTACAGAACAGCAAATGTACCAGGAAAGGCTGATTATGAGGGAGATGAGACATCAGGTTTTGAAATACAGCTGTGAAAACAGTTTTACCATCTAGGTGTGACATCCAGGGAGTTGGGTGGTCTGTGGGCACCAGATGACAGAGCAAAGGCCAGTGATGCAAGTGAGACTGCCCATATTGTTAAATACACAATTTAAAAAGGGTGGCTTTTCTTTTTTCAGCTGCAAGCAGCCTTTGTGGGGCATTGACACAGTGGAGCTGTTGTAACCTTTGAGAGGTGAAAACCACCTCAGATGCTGGAAATCCCTAGATTTTGTCTAGGGGAACAAAAGCTAAGGAAAAACCTCATTTGCATTCTGAGTGTGCTTTGTTTCTGACTGTAAAGCACTCCAGGTGTGAGTCTGAGCCCACTGTCAACCTTTGATATCTCAGCATCCTGTGGTAAAGACTTCCACACCCTGACTGTGCGTTGTGTAGAGGAGTGTCTGTGATACATGATCTTTTCTTTTGCTGTCTCTGAATTCTGGTATCAGAAGAGAAAATGAACACCAGTCCCTATTTTCCTTCTCCATGCCGCTTACTCTTTCATTTCTTTTTATCGTTTTCAAAGCATTTCTGGTCTTTTAAAAATTTCCTTCTTTGGAAGCCACAAAAGGATCAGTTTGCTCCCTTCCCTGTACCTTTTTCAGCAGCTTGCAGCCCATGAGGTGGGAGGGCACAACTGTGTGTGCTAATCCACACAGTCCAGATATTTCATAGAAACACAGAAACTTGGTTCTTTCCTCACAAAATGACTCACTTTTAATCCCTGTAGACTGCATTTCATCCCTGTTACCGTTTAGTCATCTAGTACCATGACACCCTTTTGCAAATCTTCAGTAGTTACTTAATTTACTGCTCCAAATAACTTGTTAAAATATGTGTAAACAAAATTTATAACAAGTTAATGCAGACACCAGGACCACAAGGAAATTCCTGGCTCACAGCTTTTTCCCAGTTTCCTGTTGATTTGTTCCTGAGGCTGAAACAAGTGAAGCTAATCTGTCTGAATCACCTGGGAATTTACTAATTACTCAGGCACCCTAATTCCTGGAGGAGTCTGGCATCCACACTCCTGGATCTCATACACAGTACCATCAGGAGTCCAGACCTTTAATTCCTCCACTGCCTTCATGTATGAAAACTGGGGTGTCCATTCCTGCTTAACACTGCTCTTCTAAAAGATATTTATGGCATAAGGAAGATTTATGACTATTTCCTTTTCATTTTATAAAGGTAACTAGTTGCACTTGAAGATACATGCTGTGAAATCACCTGTGTAATGAATGCTGAAGTTTAATTCTCTCCAAATTAAGGAAAAAGTGTTTTCTTTTAAAGAAAAGTAGGTTTTCCTGAATCCAATCATGAGTTCAAGTTCAGTGATTCTGCTGTTCTAAAAAGCAGTGTCTCAGCTCTGTCCTGTCAGTGTTCCAGCAGAACACATTCCACACACTTGTCAGGCTTCAGGTTGAGCTGGGCTGATGATGATAGTGTTGCACCAAAGTTGAATTTGATAATAGTAATTTGAAAGTGAAGGCAGAACAACATGTCAAAAGAGATGATACTGCATTCCCAATATAGTGAGCAATAATTTGAATCAGCACAGTGCTATTTCCTACTCTCATAGATCCTTTGTTAATGTTGTTCTATGGCTCAGTTGTAAATATGCTGTTGTTGCCATATTGATTAAACCATCAGTGTTTAATTTTCCTGTCACAGTATTTCATTTGACTGCAGAAATGTAAATGCAGAAATAAGTTTCTGAATCTGGACCACAAAGACCCAGTGTATTTGTATAGCCAGACCTCCAGCCACATAAGAATGGATTTTATTATTGCAGCCAGCAAGTTCAGTGGTGGTAGTAATAAAATGGTTTTCATGTTACAGGACTAGGCTGTAAGTCCATTTTTAAGTAAAACAAGCCATTGATATTTGTGTTATTTCCAGTTTACGCTTTTCCTTATGTGCTCAGTCTAAAACCTGTACTAATCCAGGCCTGTACCCACCCAGCAGTATCACTCCTCTCGGTGTTCTGCTTGCTTTGTCTTCTTTCAAAGTTAACAATTCAAGCAGCTATTCTGAGATTTTATTGTGGTCTTTTTTCAGTTTGAAACCTTATTTACCCCACTGACTCTTAACCCAAGATAAAGATTTTCCAAAGGTTTCTCTTGATTAATGAAGCACATGTTTCTTCTTTGACTAAATGATTAGTTTAGTGTGTGGATGCCTAATTTTTAGATGCCAGAAATCAGGTGAGTTGATTTATACCTTGAGAGCTGACTGTCGGTCTGTTTTGAGACGTGCATTATGTTGCATTTTCTTATGCTTTGTGTAGCAGTTTAAACCAGGCCTATCCTGTATTTGAGGGCTGTTTCTGAATCAGTTTTTGAAAGATTGAGGATACTTGAAGAGTAGATTATGAAGTGTTTTGTATATAAACACAATAGACTGAATTGGGTATTATAGAAACAAAAGTTCATCTTCTCACAAAGGTTAATCCAACAGTGCATTTGGCATGGAAATGAGAAGTACTGCTTAAAATATCAAGAGAGATTTTGTGTGGTTTCTGTTTTAATCTGAAAATGAAGAATTCTCTAATAAAAACAAGTCTTGAGAAAGTAGGTACTTTTTGCCCTCTTTGAATAGGAAATGTTAATTGAGCTAAGCTAAATCGCTGCTACACTGACTCACTGCTCACACTGTAATTTAAGAAACAAACAGTATTCTCATAGGCCAGAGACCTCTGTAAATTGCCTTGAGCAGCAAGATCTCTTTTCTCCCTTCTGAATTGGCATTTGGAAGTTACAGGCCTTCCTTCAAAAATGGATTTAAGACATACCAAAGGAATACAATTCAGAAGCATAAATCAGTGAGATGGAAAGACAGCACCATACCAGCTCTGGGGCAATACTATTTCCAGAGGTTGTAGCCAGTAAGTATCTTCTTTCTTGTGTTCTGAGGTTTCCTCTGTGCTGAGTTCATGAAGTGCTCTGTGCTCTCAGGCAGGAGGTTCAAAGGTGCACAGGCTGGAGTGTCAACCATGCTTCAGGAGCATCAGCTGGGCCTCTGAGGGCAGCAGTAGCACTGGAAAAGCTCAGAGTGTGTGAAGGACTGGAGCTGCAGTGCTTGACACCCTCACTCTGCCGTAGCTGCAGTGAGTGCACACACCAGGGCTGTTCTCAGAGCAAGGGCTGTATTCAGGTACGTGGAGGAAGAGGAATAGTCCTGGTTACACAGCAAAAAGCCCCAGGAGCACATTCAGCTGCCCACTTGGGCTACAACATTGGACACTTCCCACATATGCAGTGAACGCTCAGCTGCTAAAGCGTTTTGATGAGCATCAAGGGTCACGGTAAACATTCTTCTGATGGAGGTTATTTTAGGCTGCAGTGCCTGATATTCCTCATATACTGCATCAAATACTTCTAAGTCTGAATATTGATTATGTAACATTGAAAAAACCCCTACAATATATTGCA
>NC_031774.1:61869935-61875929 GCF_001522545.3 Parus major | reverse complement strand
GCCCCACAGCTTATCCCGGTTTGTGCCATGGGAATTCCTCCTGCGGGCAGGGTGGGCACGGAGGCCCGGGCCAGCCGGGGACCCTCCAGCGCCCTGTGGAGCTGCTCCCAGCACCGGGGATCCTTTCCTGCCGAGAAGTGCTCGCCCCCCGGCCCAGCGGAGCCCCGCTCCCGATGGGCTCCAGGGGACAGGAGCACCGGCAGGCACGGGGCTGGCTTCCAGCAGGGAATGTCCTGGGAACGGCCCCGGGCAGGGCAGGGCTGCTCCGGCTGTCCCTGGGGGGATGTGCTGGAAATCAGGGATTACCGAGCCCCCACCTCCTTCCCAAGGGAGCCGGGCAGTCCCAGCCGTGACGAGCTCCAGATCCTTGGGGATGGTCCCGGAGCGGAGCAGGACCGGGGCCAGGAGCGGGGTTTGTTATTCCACAGCGTGTTTGCTTTGTTGGGGTCAATAAATACCATTTCCTGGGATTGCCGGGAGCGAGAGCTGCCCGGGATGTCCCTGGGCTGGAAAACCCTCGGGAGCAGAAGCGAGGGGCAGCCAAAGCCCGAGCAGCCCGGCAGGAGCCCTGCAGGTGGTGGTAGAGCTCCACTGCTCCACCGCTGCAATCCCAGCGCTAAATCATTCCTGCATCTCTCCAGAACGGAAAAGGAGCCCGGAGCCGGGGCTCAGCCACGCTGCACTCGCGAGTGGGACCGGGAATGGGATCCATGGGATGGACCCGGGATCGATGGAGGGGAAATGAGGGGGGAGATCCATGGGATGGACCCAGGATCGATGGAGAGGAACCAGGGAAGGAGTTCCATGACCATGGGTCTGGGATTGATGGAGCAGGACTGAGGTAAAAAGGTCCATGGTATGGAACTCAGATGGATGGAGCAGAACCAGGGAAGGAGATCCATGGCCTGGATCCTGGATTGAGGGAGCAGATCCATGGCTTGGATCCCAGATTGACAGAATGGATCCACAGCTTGAATCCCAGATTGATGGAGCAGATCCATGGCCTGGATCTGGGATTGAGGGAGCAGATCCATGGCCTGGATCTGGGATTGAGGGAGCAGATCCACAGCCTGGATCTGGGATTGAGGGAGCAGATCCATGGCCTGGATCTGGGATTGAGGGAGCAGATCCATGGCCTGGATCCAGGATTGAAGGAGCAGATCCATGGCTTGAATCCCAGATTGATGGAGCAGATCCATGGCCTGTATCCAGGATCCAGGATTGATGACGCTGGCTGCTAACGAGGATCCAGGATTTGCCTGGAGGGGTCTCCCAGGGGTGTTCAGTACCAATCCTGATCCCCTGAACCCATCCCAAGCAGATTTACAATTTCCCAGCCGAGCACTGGGAAGGGATTTCCACAGCCAGAAGTGCTGGCAGATGAAAAGGCATTTTCAGCAGCACCCGGCTGTCCCTGTGTGTCCTCAACACTTTGAGGGAAGAGCTTATTTGGGATTTGCTCCCAGTGCTGGCAGGGAGCTGCAGCAGGGATTGGGATTTGCAGTGGCCACCAGCAGGTCCAGCCAGGCGGGGCTCTCCTGGCTCAGCAGGGATTCCTGCTATCCTGGAGGAAAACTGTGGGAAAACTACAGGAAAAAGCATGAAAACCGTGGGGAAAAGGCTGGAATGCCCACCCGGGCCGGTGCTGGGTGACTGGGGTGCCCCCAGCTGAGCCCTCCTCTCCGGGGCACCCAGGGCTGCAGGGGGCTGTGCCCCTCAGGAATTCCGCTCCCCTTCCCATTGCAGGGATTCCATTCTCACAGCAAGGCCTGGAGGCAGTGGCAGAGGATCTCATTTGGCAGGAGGAGGCTGTTAGTTGTGAAGAAGGTTCTAACAAGAGCAGGAAAAATAACCCCTGCCACTGGTAATAATTACGGATCCCTGAGCTTCCTCCATTGGAACATTTTAATGGCTTTTAAAGCAGAATCACTTAGTTGGGTTGGCTTTTTTTTTCTTCCCCTTTCCAGAATATCTAAAACCTGAAAAGGTCATTTTTTCTCCCCCCACTGTTTTGTTTTATTAGGGAAAAAAAAAAAAACAAAAAAACATGGAAAAGGCAAACTGAAATGTAGAAATAATATTTCTGGTATAGTGCTGGTGAGAAGTGAGGCAGGAATTCAGGGATCTGAGGGTGCTGCTCACCTCACCCATCACAGACACCATGGCCAATGTTTCCATGGAGGAATTTTCCCAATATCCCATCTAAACATCCCCTGGGCCAACTTGAGGCTTTTCCCTCTTGTCCTGTCCTTTGTTCCATGGGAGCAGAGCCCGACCCCCACCCGGATCCACCCTGCTGTAAAAAGCTGTGGCAATGCTCAGGAGGCACTTTCCAAAAACAGGGATCATAGTGGGAAGTGGGAAGGGCTCCAAAGGGTGGTGGGGCCTGGCTGGGCCGTTCCTTCTCCCAAAACCCTGGGAACACCAGCACCCCCAGGTCCCAGGCAGGAATCCCCTCTCCAGGCGCTCCCTGCGAGGGGGCAGGACAGGGGGGGACATTGGCTGGCTCTGGAATCAGGATTTATGGCAAACTGGCCCTTCCCAGCCATTCCAGGCTCTCCAGGATGAGGTCCATGAAGGATCTCTGGTGATGTGATCGCAGCTCCCGGCTGGGATTCAGCTCCTGCAGGATCATCTGAGCTCAGACTGTGCCCAGGAGGTGCCCAGCACTGCTCAAGGGGTGAACTTTGGTGGGAAGCTGCTCAGGAAAGTCCCTCAGCAGCTTGGATTGACAGAGCAGGATGAGGAGGAAGGTCCTGGCCTTTCTCTGTGAGCTGTGAGGCCACAGCTGCTGCCACAGGGAGATGCAGGGTGCTGAAATTGCCTTTTTTTCCCAAAAAGCTCCGTGATTTCATTTGAGCTGCTGCCTTTGGGGATCCACTGGCGGCAGCAGCACAGAGAAATTTCCAGAAAAGGTAGGAAATGATGCCAGAGCAGTGGTGGGATGGGAGCTGGAGCATCCCTGGAGGTGGTGCAGGATAAAATCCCCCACAGGTGACCCCATGCAAATGCCTTGGCCTAGCCCATGGAAGGTGATCCCTGAGTGTGTTCCCAGCTCTCCAGCCCCACTCCTTGTGCTGGAGAACCACAAAATCCCAGATTGGCTTGGGCTGGAAGCACCTTAAAGCTCATCTCCTTCCCCCCCCTGCCAAACTGTTATCATTTATCAATAAAACTCTCATTTCTTGCCTGAAGGCAACATTGGGGCTGCTGGGAGCAGGTGAAAACACCAGCTGAGGTTCCCAGGAGGGCAGGAATTCCCACCAGGAAATGTGTGACATGCTCAGGTCCAAAAAACCTCTCTGGGTCCTGCAGAGCCTCCCTGCCCATTAGAAAGCATTTATTTGAAGTTAAGTTTTGTGTGAGAGCTTATTAAAAAAGTGTGGTTTATGGATTTAATTAAAGTTCTGCATATGAGACCTTGCTAATCCTGTTTGTGCTGCAACTGTATTAACGTGCTGAAAATCAATATATTTGAGTTTAAATATTTTATTATGGCAAGCTGTTAAATATTAATGATGTAACAAGTAATCAGTGTCACTGCTTCTGTCTGTTCTGGGGGAAATCTGCAGGAAAGGAGAACAAAAGCAATCTGCCTGCTGGGTTTGATGGTTCTTTGTGGCTCAGCTCGGGAACCAAAGGTTATTGGTGGGTTTGGAAGTCATGAAAGCATCTTGCCTTGGCTGGAGAGGGAATTTCTGTGAGGGAAAGCACAGGGGAATGGGTTAAAGTTGAAAGAAGAAAGATTTAGGTGGGATTTTGGGAAGGAATTCCTGTCTGGGCTGGAATTCCCAGAGCAGAACCCCTGGATCCCTGGCAGTGCCCAAGGCCAGGCTGGACACTGGGACAGTGGGAGGTGTCCCTGCCATGGCAGGGTGGGATCTGAGGTCCTTTCCATCCCATCTGGGATCCTGGGATTCCCTTTCCCTGCAGGGAAGAGCAGCCATGGGAATAATTAAACTGTGCTGCTGCAAGAACCTGATTAAGGGAGAAAAACCCCACTGTGATCCTTGACAAACGGAGCCAGGCTGGACTCTTTGAGCTCAGCCCCACTGAAAGCACCATGAAATGGATCCAGGGAAGGGCAGCAGCTCCTCCCTGTGACCCCACATGGTTTAGGGGTGTCCCTCTGCCCCCGGAGCCCCCACCCTGCCAGGACCTATGGGGAGGCTCTGCCAGGGGGGTCTCTGCCTGCCAGGACTGAGATCTGACACTCACAGTCCCTGCTCAGTGTTTTTTTTCCCCAAAATATTAATGAGAGACAGCAAAACTGTGCCTTTGTGTGATTCTAGCAGTGTCTAACCCTTTCATGCACATTTTCCCAGCTCTGGTTGCTCAGCTCAGAAGGTTCCAGATGGTTCCTGGTTCCCAGTGCTCTGCTCCTGCTGCCTGGAATGGCCCTGGGAAGGGCAGGGCTGCTGGGATCTCACCCCGAGCTCAGCTGCAGCCACTGCTGGCCCAGGGGAGATGTTCCAACATCCCCCTGGAACCCCAGTTTTCCATGGCAAACCCACAGGAGCAGCGTCAGCTTGGAATTCTCCCCAGGAGCTGTGGGAGAGGAGGCACCAAGGCAGAATCCTGGGATCCCTGAGGCTGGAAAAGCCCTCCCAGAGCCCTCTGACCCTCCTCAGCCCCCTGGAGTCTCCTGCCCGAGGGTCAGCCACAGCATCCCGGGATCCCCGAGGCTGGAAAAGCCCTCTGGGGTCACCGAGTCCCGGCTGTGCCCGATGCCCACCCTGTCCCCAGCCCCCGGTGCCACATCCAGGCATTCCTTGGACTCATCCAAACACATCCAAGCAATTGCTTCGGTTCCCAAGTGTGGCTCAGGCCACACTGGATGTGGCCAGAGGACAGGAGGGCCTGGAGCTGTGGCTGGAGATGTCCCCAGGCACGGGAGATCCTGGATTCCAGGCTCTGACCTGGCTGGGAGCCGGGAATCCAGAATTCCCTCCCTCCTCCCTCTCTGCCTCCAGCAAACTGGGCTCTCTGGGAATATTTGTTGTTGCTGCTGCTGTTGGGTTTATTTTATTTTTTATTTTTTAATTTTTTTGCCTTTGCACTTCTGCAACTCAGAACTGCTGGAACTAATTTAGCCTCCTGCATTTATTTTCCCCAAGTTCCCGAGTGCCCAGGCTGCTCCTCCAATTACCTGCAGCCCAGGGAGATGTTTCCTGCCTAATTAAAGGAAACAACAACAAAGCAGCCTTGGGCAGCCGGGACTGGAGTGATGGGAGGGGAACTGGAGCTGTACTGGTGTCACTGGGGCTGTGCTGGTGTCACTGGGGCTGTGCTGGTGTCACTGGGGCTGTGCTGGTGTCACTGGTATCACTGGTGTCCCTGGTGTCCCTGGTGTCCCTGGTGTCACTGGTGTCCCTGGTGTCCCTGGTGTCACTGGTGTCCCTGGTGTCACTGGTGTCACTGGTGTCACTGGTGTCACTGGTGTCCCTGGTGTCACTGGTGTCACTGGTGTCACTGGTATCACTGGTATCACTGGTGTCCCTGGTGTCCCTGGGGCTGTACTGGTGTCACTGGTGTCACTGGTGTCACTGGGGCTGTACTGGTGTCCCTGGTGTCCCTGGTGTCACTGGTATCACTGGTATCACTGGTGTCCCTGGTGTCCCTGGGGCTGGGGAGCCTCTCCAGGGTGGGCGCTGGCTGATCCCTGATCCCACCTGGAAAGGATCCAGCTGTTCCTGGGCCTGAGCAGAGGAGTTTCCCATCCAGGGCTGCCTTGTCCCCACAGCTCCTGCTCCCAAAGCCCTTCCCAGGTCCTGGGGACACCCCTGGGGTGCAGCAGCCTCCCACTGACCAGGGACAACCTGTGCCAAACTCAGGAGAGAATCCCGGGATGGGCTGGGTGGGAAAGGACCTCAAATATCCCAAATCCCAATCCCACCCAGCCATGGCAGGGACAGCTCCCACTGTCCCAATGTCCAGCCCCAATGTCCAGCCTGGCCTTGGGCACTGCCAGGGATCCAGGGGCAGCCACAGCTG
>NC_031774.1:61867524-61868670 GCF_001522545.3 Parus major | reverse complement strand
GATACTTTTGGGATTCACTCCCCTCTCCCCACCCCAGCAGGAAAAGCAGATCCCGACCTCTTTGGCATCAGGAATCTTTAAAGGAGGTGCAGGGCAGAGCAAGAGGAGGCTGCAGTGAACGTTCCTCGTTCACATCCCGGCTTTTTCATCCCTGCAGGTCCCCCAGTCCCTCTCTGGGATGAAATCCTGGACTCTCTCTTGCACAGGACTTCAGGCAAGTCGTGTTTGCCACGGCCACGCTCCACGGAGCGATGGAGGAAATATGCAAAATAAACCTTAGGAAAGCAACATGATTAAATTTTCTGACAGTGGTTGCCATGATGTTCAGAAATGCATGAAATGAATGAAGCTTGTTCATGGCTTTGTTATCTCTGCCAGGTTGCCAGGGAGGGAGGGAGAGGGGAAAAAATCCTGAAAATTAAAATAATTTTTCAATATGTTAGATAAATATCAGGGCTCTGGAAGAGGTGTGTGAGCAGGCATGAGAAATACTTCAATTTAAAAAATGGAAAGCTTCATCAAAGGGCTGGCACGGGGCTGGCTGTGTGCAGGGGAGGGAGGCTGCTCGGATCCCGGCTCCCAGCCCCTGGGGACAGCCTGGCAGATCCTCCCAGCTGTGGTGGTGCCATGGATGTTCCATCATTCCAGCATGATTCCAGCCCTGGCAGGGCCCAAGGGCAGCTTGGGCAGGGCTGGAGCAGCCTGGGACAGTGGGAGGTGTCCCTGCCATGGCTGGGCTGGAGTTAAATGGGGTTTTAACTGCCTTCCAATCTGAATCATTTTGGGTTGAACCAGTTCATCTTCTCCATGAAGAAACATCCCAAACTGGCCTGAGCTCCAATAACCTGAATATTTTAAACCAAAAATTCTGCTTCTTACCTCATCTTCACCAGGGTGGGTTCTTGTACCCCCCTGTCCACGCAGGGTCCCCATCACAGAGCCATCGTCCCAGGATGGTTTGGGTTAAAGGGACCTCAAATCCCATCCCAATCCCACCCTGCCATGGCAGGGACAGCTCCCACTGTCCCAATGTCCAGCCCCAATGTCCAGCCTGGCCTTGGGCACTGCCAGGGATCCAGGGGCAGCCACAGCTGCTCTGGCAATTCCAGCCCAGCCAGCAATTCCCAATTCCCAATCTCCCATCCA
>NC_031774.1:61861012-61867236 GCF_001522545.3 Parus major | reverse complement strand
GGCTCCAGAGCAGCCCTGGGAGTGTTCCTGTGTTCCAGGGGAAGCCGAGGGAGCAGGAGCAGCTCCAAGCAGAGCTCTTTGCCCTTCAGGCTCTGCACTGAGCACATCCAGCCTTGGTGCTCAGCTCTATTATTTCCTTCCCCATGAATTGCCAGCTCAAGCTCAAATGCATTAAACTTGAAAGCGAATTTTGAATGCAGCCCAATATTTTATCTGCAATCCTGTATCGTGTGTAATTTGCTTGGCCTGGAGCAGTGAAATCGCTCTTGTCGACTGCATTGAAAATGAGGCAAAGATAATGCCATGATTTTTTCTTTATTCTGGATGATGGATGCTAAGCTGGCTACAAACTTGTGGCTTCCCTGTCCTCAGGAGCCGAGCCAGGGCTCCAAACTGCCCCGAGAGCTGTCTGGGCACGGGGAATTTGTGGATTTCTGGGAGCAGCACTGAGCTCCTGGAGCTGCTGGGACCACCTGAGCTGGCCCTGGGCCGAGTTCTGGGAGCATTTTTATCAGAAGAAGGCTCTTCTTTCCCCAGAGGTGCTGGCACTGCCCAGCTCCCCAGGGAATGAGCACAGCCCCGAGGCTGCCAGAGCTCCAGGAGCTGCCAGGGATGCCCAGCTGGGATTGCTGGGGGGTCTGGAGATGGATCCATGGTCCCTGTGGGTCCTTTTCTGCTCAGGATATTCCATGATTCCATGACTCCAGCTTGCAGGAGTCTGCAAACACAGAGCAGTGAGGCGGGAGCAGGGAGCAGAGCCCAGGGAAGGAGGTCACCCAGCCCCAGCCCCGTCTGCCCCAGCTCATTTCTCTTCATTAGCAGCACCCAGCACTTGACAGAACGAGCTTTTCCACGTGCAGGTTAATGAAGATTTGTTTGCGAGGATCTGAATAAATCCTGCTGCTGCTTCCCCCCCTGAGCTGGGGCAGAGCTCATCAAAGCCAGCACAAAACCCCAGCTGGGCTTTGGGGGGTCTGAGAGAGCACCCAGGGGTTACAGCAACCTGCAGCTCCCCAAACTGCTCCTGGAAGGGTCCCACGCTCCAAGTGCCGCCCCTGGCCAGGAGAGCTGGGCTGGATGGGCTGGGAGCAGGGGAAGGTGTCCCTGCCCATGGCACTGCCTGGGATTTGGGCTCCTTCCAACCCATCCCAGCACTCTGTCTTTCCTCCCAGCTGCACTCAGCTCTAATTAGCTTCTCACGCAGAAATTGAGAAGGAGCTGATGTTGCTGAGCCCCGGGTCCGGGGGCAGCACGAGCTCAGCAGGGAGAAGGTTGAATTTTCGGGGGGAAAGGCTGAATTTCCCCCTGCTCCCTCCCTGGAGCAGCAGCAGGGCCCTGATGGATCTCGGTGAGTCCCTGCAGTGCCCCAGGCACTGGGAAATGGGCAGGAGTTTATTTGTGATGACGCTGGTGGTGCACAACATTTCTTAATGAGCCCCATAAAAGATTTAGGGGGAACGGAGATGAGGAAGGGAAAGATGCAAATCTCAGGCCCTGCAGATCTCTAATATTGTTTTCCCTTCAGAAGGGAAATCACCACGAAATGTCATCCACAGCTTATTGTGGTTTGCCAGGAGCTGGCTTCTGGTCCTTTTTCTGCTCCCTCCACTTTAAAGTGAAGAGCTTCACTTTAAAAATGCAGTATAATATCATTGACCCTTTTGCTCTCAGCTGGGAGGGACTGGAATCACACTGAGCCCTGTGGGATTCACCCCAAAACCTGCATTTAATCCCTGCTTCCCTGGCCTGGGCTGTTTTCCTCTGCCCTCCCCTGGGCACTCACTGGGAGAAGAACTTTGGGAACGAGATCCTGCTCTGCTTGCAGCCAGGAAACTCATGGGGAGAGGTTGGACACCACAGGCACTCCTGGAAGATCCTTTATTCTGAGCTGGGATATAAAAACCTCAGAAGGGAATGGCAGGGTTTGCTGGTGCTTCATCCTGGAATGTTCTGGGTAATTCTGGTGTGTTTTTGGGGTTGCTGCTGTTGGGATCCCACCCTGCTCCATCCCCTCCCCCTTCCTGCCTGTTTTAAGTGTAATTATTAATTCTGTTAGAGGTATTTTTAATCGAAATGGAATATCCAGGTAATGAAACACACAAATCTCGAGCCAGTGCCTTCCTTCCAGTGAGACACTCGAGGATTCAGAGAGGAAAGCTGCCCTTGCACTTACCCCAACATTGCCATTTTTGCTGACAAACCCTGGTCCCTTCCACTCCAGAGGGGGAATTTCCATGGAATGCTGCCCTTCCACTGCTGGATACAGCTCCTGCTTCATTTGGCACGGGACACATCAGCCTTGGCTTTTGGGGACAAGGGTAGAGCCTGCAGGGCACAAAAACAGCTTCCAACCCCCTTTTTTTGGTCATCCCCTAGCGGGGATGGGGTTGGAAGGACCACAGGAAGAGGAGTTGAATTTTCCATGTTTTGGCACGGAATCATTGCAGGAGATTCCTGGGACAGGCTGCCCCTCCCAGTCCAGCCTTTATTCCCCAATTCCACCGAGGGTTTGAGGGCTGTGTCCAGGGGACCCAGCCCGGAGGGGATCTGGGGGAAGAGGTGACAATTAAACATCCAAGGGCTGATCTGAGCAGCCAAATTTGGGCTCCCACCTAATCCCCAGCTCTGGGGAAGGTCTGGCTCACGCTGAGTTTGGAACAACACCACAGCTTTATGGAATCATGGAATTGTTCAGGCTGGAAAATCCCTCTGAGCCCATCCAGCCCAAACATTCCCAGCCCACCCAGGGCTTTAAATCCCACCTGGGATGGGCACCCCAGCCCTGCCCTGGGCAGCTGTGCCAGGCCTGGACAGCTCCTTTTGGCAAGGAATTTTCCCAATATTCCACATCAAGCTCCCCTGAGGCTGTTCCCTCTCTGGCCCTGTTCCCTGGGAGAAGGATCCTCCGTCCCACCAGGGATTGTGTGGAGCCACAGGGTCCCCCTGAGCCTCCTTTTCTCCAGCCTGGCCATGAGCTCATCCCAATTTCCCTCTCCCAATTTCCCATCCCTGCCACCCTCCCTGGAGGCTGTCACATTTTCCAGTCACATTTTCCACCCAACAAGACACAACAATCCGAGTTTTGTCTGCGCCTCATTTGCATCTATTTCACCGAACACATTTTGAAATATTCCCTCGTCCTGGAGTGCCTCCAACAGCCTCTGTGGCAAATATCATTTTCTGGTTATTGTTAAAAAGTGATGATAAAAGAGGAAGACGAAGCTTTCAGGTTGGATTAGCCCCTGCTCCAGGCTGCTCTGGGTGTTTTGGCAGCTCCTCTCCCTTGGGGAGTGTGCGGTGCTCTGACAGCCACCACGGACACTCAGGGCTGCCAAAACAGCAGCAAAAGGAGAAATAAAGGTGGGTGTGAAACAACAGGGAGCTGCTCTCTGCCAGGGACACCAAACCTGGCACCACAGGGAGCTCCAGGGCACTCCTGTGCCACCCCCTGAAATCTGCCACCGCAGCCAGGGGCAGCTCCTGGAGGAAATCACTTCTTGTTTGTCACAGGTTGATTTTCCTCCCTTTGCTTTAATGAACTGAGGCTGTTTCGTGCCCCTTCCATCAATAAATTCGACTTTCCCTCCTGGTGCTGGCATCAGCTTCTCCTGGGGAAGGCTCACGCTGTGAGCTGGGGGGACAGACAATAAAAACAGGGAAAAGAATCCCAGAATCTCTGAGGTTGGAGAAGCCCTCCCAGACCAAGCTCTGAGTCCCAGCTGTGCCCACCCTGTCCCCAGAGCTCCAGCAATTCCTGGGACACCTCCAGGGATGGGCACTGCAAACCTCCCTGGGCACTTCCAAGGCCTGAGCGCCCTTTCCATGGGGAAATTCCTGCTGCTGTCCACCCTGAGCCTCCCCTGGCCCAGCCTGAGGCCGTTCCCTCTCCTCCTGTCCCTGTTCCCTAAGGACACCTGGAGTTAAATTCAGCCTCTTTGCTCCCAAAGCCTTTTCCAGGAGCATTTTCAGGATGGATCCCAGGGGTTTGTTGTGAGGTGTGTCCCAAGTTAAGGTGGATTAGGGGTGATTCCAGCTCCTGCTGTGCTGCTGTACCAGGCTAATGATCTAAAGTGTTTATTTCATGCTCCATTTCTATGACTAAATGGCTGCAATAGAGAATGGGATTATTCCAGCCTTTTTCAGCTCCAGGCTGATGGCCATAAGGAACATGGGAAGTGTCATTTTTAGGGGAAAAGTGCTGCTCAGGTATTCTGTGGTCATTAAGTGTTCAATCAGAACATTTATGTGTCCTGGAAACAAATAAACCGAGGGAAATAATAACTGAGGAGTTACTAACACTTTACTCAGTCATCTGAGGAACTCCCAGGAACCTTTTGGGATGAATTAATTAATGGATGCTCTGCCCACTCATGGAATATCCAAAGCCTTGGTACACTTTGCTCCTGGTTTTGCCATGAGACACCCCTGGAGTTTTGTCTTTTCCTGGGTGGTTTATGGCCCATTCCAATGGGAAGGGCTCGGTGGTTCCATGGCCTCCTCAATCCCTGCTGGCTCCCAGGGCGCTCTGCCCCACTGCTGCTGTCCTTGGAGAGACCCAGGAGCTGCACATTTCCTCCCTCCAGCCCTGGTTTTAGGCTGGGAGAGGGTGGAGAGCTCCTGGGCAGGGGCTGGTGTCCCCAGGCTGGCACAGCTGAGGGGACATGGGGACAGACAGGGAATGGGAGCTGAGAGGGACCCCAGGGAGGGTCCAGCCCAACCCCTGCCCTGCCCAGACACCCCAACAGCCCTGTGAGACCTCAGCAGCTTTGGGCAGCCCTGAGGGGATCAGAGAGCTCGGAGAAGATGAGCAATGTAGAATCCCAGAATCCCAGAACGCTTTAGGGTGGAAGAGACTTTAAATCCCCCCCATCCCACCCCTGCCATGGGCAGAGACACCTCCCTCTGTCCCAGGCTGCTCCCAGCCCTGTCCAGCTGTGGCCAGGTCCTTTCCAGCTGAAATATTCTATTAAACATTAAATATATCAAATATAAAATACATACATAAAAATAAATTAAATATATTAATATAGACACGATATATTATGTATATTTGGGGTCGTTTTCTGCCTTTCCAGTCTATGTAAAATGTGCATCCAGCACATCCTGATTTTACCTACAAAAACTGGGCCTAGGTGCAGTTTATCCCTATCTGGTATTTCCCATTTTAAAGAGAAGCTGTGGGATGGAGCACTGCCCTCAGCACTGAGTGCAGGAAACCTTCCCATCCATCTGAAAGGGAAAGGTCCATTATTCCTGGAAATGTCTCCTGGCTGAACCCTCCTGGGTCAATGCTCTCCACAGCTCTGTGTGTAACCAGCTGGAAAAACAACCAGAAAATACCTTTTTTGTTTCTGCTTTGCTGCTTTTTCCAACCCCTGCACGCTCTGCTTTCATTCACAGCAAAACTCCCAGCGAGATCCTTGTGAGTGGGGTGGTAAATCACAGCTGGAAGGGGTGGAAAATCCCTGGAAGGGGTGGAAAATCCCTGGAAGAGGTGGAAAATCCCTGGAAGGGGTGGAAAATCCCTGGAAGAGGTGGTAAATCCCTGGAAGGGGTGGAAAATCTCTGGAAGAGGTGGAAAATCCCTGGAAGGGGTGAAAAATCCCTGGAAGGGGTGGAAAATCCCTGGAAGGGGTGGAAAATCCCTGGAAGGGGTGGTAAATCCCTGGAAGGGGTGGTAAATCCCTGGAAGGGGTGGTAAATCCCTGCTGGATGCTGAAGGGGCATCGAGGGGTAAGAATGATCTGAGCTTTAAAATCTCTTCAACCCAACCTGTTCTCTGAGAAACATCTGCTCATTTAAATGACTTCATTCCATTTAATGAATTTTGTTGCTGATTCATGGATGTGGACCTGAGATATTTGTCAGGATATTTTCCAAAATGCGTTAATATGTTGGAAAAGGAGCCAGGGAGAGAGGGCAGTGCCTCCAATGTGATATTTGTGTTCTGACTGATGGCAAGGGCCAAGGTGAGGGGAGGAGGACTGGCAAGCACAGGGCCTTTAGCCCTGGGTGGCACAAAAATCTTCTGTGGCCCCTTGGGCTCCTGCAGGCTCTGCTGAGGCCTGAGAGGCTCCTGGAGCATAACTGGAGCAGAGTTAAAGGAATAAAGCAGGGATTCATTAAAAGCCCTTCCAAGGATGCACCTTGGGCAGTGCAAGAGCCCGGCCCTGGCTCCAGCCAAGATGGGTCAGGAGTTGGACACTGGGATCAGTTTTGCTCCA
>NC_031774.1:61856227-61859307 GCF_001522545.3 Parus major | reverse complement strand
GCAGGGACAGCTCCCACTGTCCCAATGTCCAGCCCCAATGTCCAGCCTGGCCTTGGGCACTGCCAGGGATCCAGGGGCAGCCACAGCTGCTCTGGTTAACACTGATGGATGAAATTATGTCAAATTAAACCCCAAAATTATGTCAAATTAAACCCCAAAATTATGTCAAAAAAACCCCCAAAATTATGTCAAATAAAACCCCCAGTTTAAGGATTTTTTGTTTTAGGAACATGTCCCACACACCAGGAGGGTGAAGAGAACTTTGTGGTGTGTCCAAGCCCAGCTGAGGCCTCAGGGCAGGGCTTAAGGAGGATCAAGAAATTGTGTTTTCCTCTCCCAGCTGATGTTCACTGCAAGAATATTTCAATATAATAATCTGGAAAGAAAATTGCCAATTTATTTTCCAACATAAATTGTCCAGAAAAGATAAAGCTTCTCAGATTTTGGTGCTGGGAGTGTTCTGGGGAGCTCTGGTGTGTCCTCCTGGGTGTGTTTGCAAGAGAAGGTTAAAATCACCTGCCTCGGTGCCATGGGCTGGATTAAACAACCCCTTGATCCTTTTGGAAGATTAATATTTCCAGATTCCAACTTTCCCCAGAGATGTCTGCGAGCGAGGAGAATTTCACAGAAAATGTTTGTTCCCTTTCACCCGTCACTAATCACCACACTCAGAGGAACATGTTGTCAAATAGCAGATGGTGCATTATTCTAGAAATAACTGATCAACATATGTTTACTTCAGACATAAAGGCTGTGTTTGAAACAGCCAGGAATTATTTCATGTATGGATGAAGAAATGCTGCTTTCAAAGGGCTCAGCTCCCAGAGGGCACAATTAGCACATCCCAACATGGAGGTGGAAATCAAAGTTCTGCATCTCCACCTGATTTCCACTTGTTTGAGCCGGGCCTGGCTTGTCAAAGGATTTCCTTTTGTACTGAACAATCATTCTGGGTTAGGAAAACTCCCTGTTTTTAATCTTATTTGTCCTCCATCTGCTCCTAAAAATTCAGGCACTGCGTTCCCTCAGGGGGAGGAAGTGAATTGTCCATCACTGACTGATGTGGGTCCCGAAGAACTTGTTGCAATTTGCCTTTGCTCCCACATAATTCCATTTATTCATTGAAATTATCAGCCTGCCTGGAAATAAAAAAGAAGCTTCCTTAATTGTGGGAGACTCCTCAGCTTTGGAGGGGCTGCCCAGGGAGGTTTGTCCATCCCTGGAGGTGCCCCAGGAATTGCTGGAGGTGGCACTCGGAGCTCTGGGGACAGGGTGGGCTGGGAGGGATTTTCCAGCTTTAATGGTCCTGTGTTTACATGCTGGAAAAATGAGTTGTGATCTTTTTTGCATTCACAATTTTCCCTTCCAAAATCTGCCATTTCTAATGCTGGAAAAAAATAAAATACACTCTGGACTGGAACAAGCCATCAACTAAAGAAAATAATTAATTTTCATGTTTTTAAACTGACAAGTTTCATTTGCAGAGGAGACAGAGGGATGTGTGAGCACCAGCAGTGTTTTCCACAGGGATCACCAAACCACAGCTCTGATTTTCTGGGATCCTGCAGCTCCTGTGCTGCTCCAAGCCTGATCCCATCCCTGTGCTGGAATGATCCACCCTGGGAGAGAGGAGCGTGATCCCTGTGAGAAAACAGCCCTTGAGGGACATTTCCAGCACAGAGAAAAAATCCAGGAAAACTGGGAGAGGACAGAAAAATCCAGAGATTTTTCCTCCAGTATTTCATCCCAGCTGCTTGGAGTTTCAAGGCAATGGCATCATTTAATATTCACCAGCAGATCTGCTTTTCCTGCTTTGTCCAAACCTGTGGAAACTCCTCCTGGTTTGATTTCTCCAATACTCTGGAGGAGTGAATTCCATGAGTTAATGATGTACCTTGTGATTAACTCCCCCTTAAGCTTTATTTTCAGCTGACAATTCCACAGGATCAGGAGGGGAGGGAGGAGGAATTTTTTCCCTCTCTGTGCATCCCTGTCCTGTCTCATCCCATTTCCTGAGGGTTTCTTTTCCAGGCTGGGCTTCCCAGGCCACTTCAGGCCTCTGCTCCGTTTTCCTCCTTTCTGGAGCTCCAGACCAAGCCAGCACTGCCCAGAACATCACTGAAAGTCTCTGGGATGTAAAAATGGGAATTCCTGGTGAAAATTCCGGGGTTCTGTCTTTGAGCAGCGGCTGGGTTGGAACAGATCGAGTTTTGGAGCCTCAGTCCCACGGGAAAGGGCTGGAGAAGCAAACAGATGTGGGGCTGTTCTCTTTCATCAATAGAAATATTGGAATGTTCTTCTGCTGCCACGGAACTGAGCGGAGGCTGATCTTTATTCATCATCCTCTGCAAACCTGACAGCCTTTCCAGATGATTTTACAAAATATTCTCTGCAAAAATCCCCAACCCAGCCATCCAAACAGCCCCAAAAATCCCTGTCCAATCCAGGCAGGTGGGGATTTCTGCCCTGGGAGAGCCCAAGGGGCTGCTGCAAATGTTCAATTTAACTTCCTTGGCAGGCAATTATTGCAATTTGGAGAACTTTTACCTTGGAGTTTTTTCATAAGGAGAGCAGAAAAATTGATGTTATTGTTGGCCTGGTTTCCAAGAACAACATTTCAGTGTGATTGATAGATATTTATATATATTTCTATATTTTAAAATGTAATATTTACATTTTTATATAAAATTATATTTATATATTATATTTAGAGTGTATCAATTATATATTTATATATTTCTATATTTTAAAATGTTACATTTACATTTTTATATATAAAATTATATATATTATACTTATAATGTATCTATTATATATTTATATATATTTCTATATTTTAAAATGTAATATTTACATTTTATATATAAAAATTATATTGATATATTATATTTATAAAGTATCTATTATATATTTATATGTATTTCTATGTTTTAAAATGTAATATTTACATATTATATATAAAAATATATTTATATATCATATTTATAATGTATCTATTGTATATTTATATATATTTCTATATTTTAAAATGTAATATTTATATTTTTATATAAAATTATATTTATATATTATATTTATAA
>NC_031774.1:61852559-61855387 GCF_001522545.3 Parus major | reverse complement strand
GGAAAGAAGTGAGACTTGAGCTGGGCATCAAGAAATATTCCATTTCCATTCCATTTCCATTCCATTCCATTCCATTCCATTCCATTCCATTCCATTCCATTCCATTCCATTCCATCCCATCCCATCCCATCCCATGGATCCCATCCCATCCCATCCCATCCCATCCCATCCCATCCCATATAAAATCACCAGACTGGTTTGGGTTGGAGGGACCTCAAATCCCCCCCATCCCACCCCTGGATGTGCAGGGACAGCTCCCACTGTCCCAATGTCCAGCCCCAATGTCCAGCCTGGCCTTGGGCACTGCCAGGGATCCAGGGGCAGCCACAGCTGCTCTGGCAATTCCAGCCCAGCCAGCAATTCCCAATTCCCAATCTCCCATCCATCCCTGCCCTCTGTGCTTTAAAACCATTCCCTGTTTCTGCAGCTCCCTGGGAAGGGTGAGGGTAGAGCAGCCCCTCCTGATCCTGGAGAGCTCCAGTTCCTGTTGGTACAAATCACAACAGCCACAGCCCACAGCTTTCACCTCCATGAGATTTCATTTCCTTCCTTGAGCACTTTTCCTTTCAGCAGCTCCGTGTTCTTGTGCTGTTAATTCCCTAAAAATCTATTTTTACCCAGCAGTTGCATTATCCCTCTATTCATACGAGCTGATTTAGAACTAATAAAACCTTGATTATGTACCATGAACCAGGAGTGGGATTTCGTTTGCGCTGAGATCTGGCTGGAAATTTGTTTCCCCACTTCTTTCATCCAAATGATTTCTTTGTCTCCCCGCCGTAAAAGATGCTCTGTGCTGTCTGAGCAATCATATTTAACTGTGACAGAGCAAATTAAAAAGGGATTTTCGGGCATCCACACAGCACAAATGAGGCTCACAGTTCATCTACGTCTTTGTAGGCAGCCACGGGGTGCTCAATATTTTTATTTGAAATTATGCACGTACGAGTGTGAGATGGTTATTGGCTCAGGAATTACAGTTCCCCCTCAGCTGCAGGCTGGGAGAAGCCAACCCTGCTGGAATCCTGAAGGTTTTGCTGGAATGAGCTGAGCAAAACAAAGCCGGGCGAAGAGTGAGGTTTTTAGGAGCTGAGTTAATTTTGGAGCTATGAAATGAGGAGAGAAAGGCAATGGTTTATTAATGGGGGTTCTGGGGATGCTGTGTGCTGGGAGCGGGGAGGAGAAGGTTGGGGGCGGTGATCAGGGAATGGGATGGGGGCCCTGGGCATGGAGGGCACTGGGGGCATCCAGGAAAGAAGTGAGACTTGAGCTGGGCATCAAGAAATATTCCATTTCCATTCCATTTCCATTCCATTCCATTCCATTCCATTCCATTCCATTCCATCCCATCCCATCCCATCCCATGGATCCCATCCCATCCCATCCCATCCCATCCCATCCCATCCCATATAAAATCACCAGACTGGTTTGGGTTGGAGGGACCTCAAATCCCCCCCATCCCACCCCTGGATGTGCAGGGACAGCTCCCACTGTCCCAATGTCCAGCCCCAATGTCCAGCCTGGCCTTGGGCACTGCCAGGGATCCAGGGGCAGCCACAGCAAATCTGGGAATTCCAGCCCAGCCCTTCCTCACCCTCATTGTAAAAACCTCCTCCTTCTATCTGAATTAAATCAACCCTTTATTCCATAAAACATCCCCTCCCTTGCTCTGGTTTCCCCCACCTCTCTCTGTGATCCTGCAGGAATTTCTCCTTTCCCAGGGCACCAATTCCCGAGGTGCTGGGAGTTTCTCCCCCTGCTCCCCCACCCTTCACAGCTGGCTCTGGATCCAAAGCAAACCCATCACGCCTGAAAACACAAATCCTAAAGATTCACATTCCGGAAAGAAAACAGGAAGCCCCAAGAGTTCCAGTAGGATTTTAGATCCCACGACTTCAAGCCAATTTCAGGAACATTGGCAGCCTTCTGACTTCATTTCAGACACTTAGTTGTGGCTTTATGTCTGATTTATTGCTGAAGGGCTACACAGTGCTTTTGGTTTCTTCCCTTGAACCTGGAGTTTTATGTTTTTATGGATTTTAAAGGAAATTTACAGCAGCACTAAGGCATTGCTTTTTGAAGCAGGGGATTCAGGGAGAAGTGAGCATAAAAGTGTGGTTTGTGCTGGAAATCTGCATCCTCCTCTCCAGTGCAAGTCCATTTGATGTTCTGAAGTGCTACAAAAGACAAAATGTTCAAAACCTGCAGCAGGAGATGAAAGCAACTGGGAAGATTTGCCAACATGAACTGGAAATGGCACAATAAAAGACAAAAGGATTTCCTAAGGAGGGCTGGTGGCTCCGGGGGTCACCACCAACCTCCAGCTCCACCAGGAGCTCCCAGGGCAGCCCTGATCCTGCAGCTCCCCTGCCCACGGCAGCCAGCTCCAGTTCTGACCAGTTCTGACCAGTTCTGACCAGTTCTGACCAGTTCTGTCCAGTTCTGACCAGTTCTGCCCAGTTCTGACCAGTTCTGACCAGTTATTGACCAGTTCTGACCAGTTATTGACCAGTTCTGACCAGTTACTGCCCAGTTCTGACCAGTTCTGACCAGTTCTGTCCAGTTACTGCCCAGTTCTGACCAGTAACTGACCAGTTACTGACCAGTTACTGACCAGTTCTGACCAGTTCTGTCCAGTTCTGTCCAGTTCTGTCCAGTTCTGTCCAGTTCTGCCCAGTTACTGCCCAGATACTGCCCAGTTATTGACCAGTTCTGACCAGTTCTGACCAGTTGTTGACCAGTTACTGCCCAGACTTACTGATCTGCTGCATTTATTTAAATGAGATTGAAATGATTTAAATTTAATTATTTTATTTAATTGTTTAAAT
>NC_031774.1:61847912-61851043 GCF_001522545.3 Parus major | reverse complement strand
TTGCAGAGCAGGCTCTGGAGCTGCTTGTTGTGATTGAGGATGCAGCAGAGGCTCTGAGCTTTTGCCAATTTCTGGGGCTCCCGCAGTTTTCTCCTGGGAGCTGATTGCCAGCAGGAGCCCTGGCACCTTCATCAGCTCCCCCTGAACCTTCCCCCGAGCTGGGAAAGCAATCACGGCGCTCTGGGAGCGGGAGGAAGGAGCTTTGTTTGCGTGTCAGGATTCCAGCACTGAGGATGGGAAGGGTTTGTGTTTTTCTGCTCCTATTTCTGAACTCAGCCCGAATGCAAAACCCCAAATGCACCTGGAAATCCTAAATCAGTGCTGGAAGAGCCCAGAGGGAACGGGCTCAGCTCCTCTGCCAGCAGCAGGGACATGGAAATGGTCTCTGGGAAGGGCTTCAGGAATTCCTGGATGTGGCACTCAGGGATCCTGGGATTCTTAGAGGATGGAGCCAGAATCCACTGCAGTTTACCACAAACATCACCTGGATGTTTTCCTGAGGCTGCACTGACCTTCCTGCCCTTCTCCTTTGCTCTGCTCAGCTCTCCCATCCTGGAGCAGGGAGCTGATTTCCTTCCCAGCCTGAAGGATGCTGTGATTCCTCAGCAGCTCTGAGGGAAGCTGGCCCAGCCTCCCTGCAGTGCTCTCAAGTGCTGCCCTCATCAAGGCTGATGAATAATTTAGGCAGATTTATTTCACTTTGTGGATCGTTGTCTTTCCTTGATTTCTCATCTCCCTGCCCTGGTTTCTGGCCATGCACCAGACAATTATTCCTGGAGCCTGGGGGGTTCAGACAAAGCCCCTGAGCTGCTGAAAACTGGGGCTCTCCCCAGCCCTGCTCCCAATCCCTGCCCCTGGAAGGTGTCAGGATTAACAAAAAGCACGGGGTGGGTGCCCAGCTCTTCCAAAGTCTGGTTTTAATACGTGAATTTTCTGTGCTGCCAAAGAAACTGAATTTTCTGTTCCTGCCTCGCTCAGGGGTGCCCTCAGTGCCCTCCCTCTCCATTTCCAGTCCCTGTGTTCCCCCTGACAGGAGGGATGGGTTTGTCTTTCCAAACAAGCCGTGGCTCTGCTGCTAAATAAAACCTTAAACAAAAACCTTAAATAAAACCAGCACTGAGAGAAAAAAGAAACAATGGGAAGGATTCCACTGACTGATGATGAATGGAAAAAATACATTTGCCTTCACAAACAAACTGTAGGTTTGCTGATAAATGAAACTGGGTGTTGAAAGGTGAAAGAGACAATGGGAAACACCATAAATTACAAAAGAATTAAAAATTAAGAGGGAGGGGTTTACATTAGAGGGGAATCTTAGGCATCAGGCATTCAGGGAAGTCTGTGCCTCTCAAGTACCTCAGTGAGTGGGGAAAGAGAGGCACCTGGAGCCGGGAAATTGGGATAAAAAGGAGGCAAAAATTAGAGGGGAATGGCCCATGGCCTCTCCCTTTATTTAAATAAAGTAAAAGGGCTCCTCTGGTGTTTGTGGGTTTATTTTCCTGACAGCAGGGACACCTCCCACTGTCCCAGGCTGCTCCAGCCTGGCCTTGGGCACTGCCAGGGATCTCAGCTGGGCCTGCCCACCCTCCCAGGGAAGAGCTTCTCCCCAAATTCCAACCTAAACCTCCCCTCCTTCGCTGGGCTTTTAGGGCAGGTCTTGGACCATCCCTGGCATCCTGTCCCTTTCACTCTGCAGATACAAATCCTTCTCTTTCTGCTGCTCCTGAACTCACCCAAGTGGCATTTGGCCATCAGAAATCCTCTCTATTTGTTAAACACCTCCAGGGTATTTACCTGTGCCATTAGGACGAGGAATTAAAGCATGGAGCAGATCCCACCTGCAGCTCCCTGCGGGGAATTGTCAAGAGATAATCGACAATCCCTTGCTGGCAGGGTCTGACCTGTTGTGGAGGCTGTGGGGTGAGCCCAAGGCTCCTGGGGGCACAGGGAGATGTCCCAAACCCTTCTGGAAACTGTGGGGTGAGCCCAGGGCTCCTGGGGACACAGGGAGATGTCCCAAAGCCTTCTGGAGGATGTGGGGTGAGCCCAGGGCTCCTGGGGACACAGGGAGATGTCCCAAAGCCTTCTGGAAGCAGGAGCTCAGTGTGGGGACGTGCCAGGAGCAGTGTCCTGCCCCAGGAGGGCATCCCCAGCTCCGTGGGGTGAGCTGGCACCAAAGGGATCCCCCAGGGGAGGAATTCTGGTGGTGTTTATGGAGTGAGGGAACGCTGGAGAGCTGGGCCAGCTTTGCTCAGACACCTCCAGCTCACTGCTGAGCACAGCCACAAACAGCAGCTCCCAGCTCCGAGGAGCCCTTCCAGGGATGCCAGCCTGGGCAAGAGCAGGGATCAGGGCTGCAAGGCTGGGAAGGCTTCCCAGAGGGGAAAAAAGCCTTTACTGAGCATTCCCAATGAAATTCCCAACTTTCTGAATGCTCTGCTGCAGCCTCCCTTGTGCTGCCCGTGGAGCAGACAGAGATAACCCCGGCCCTGCTGCCACCTCAGCACTCAGGGACATCTTTCCACAGGGATAAAACATCATCCTCAGCATTTCTGCAGGAGATCAGACACAAGCAGCCCGTTCCACACGGTGTCAATGCCTTTCAGAGCATTCTGAACATGAATAAATGGCTCTGCTTTCTGCTGCAAGAGGCTTCAGCTCCTTAAAAATGAAGGGCTGTTATGTAATGGGTTTTATTAACAGCACATCCAAGGGTTTGGCAAGTAATAAACTGTGTGTCAGCGTGTTGTCACCAGGCACTTAATGTGCTAAAGGCTCCTGGGTGAATTCTCTGTGTTCAGAGCTGGATTTGGTGTTAGCCTGGCCCTGGGTTTTGGGCTGTGCTGGGGGTTCCTCTGCTGCTGCTGCTGGGAGTAGGAGGTTGGGGCCATTCCTGTGGTCTCTGCAGTGGGCACAGCCCCTGAGAGCCTCAAGGAAATCTTATTTATGGGTATTTATGGGTTTGTCCATCTTAGATTGTACAGAATCAGATAGAAATCTGGGATTGTTTGGGTTGGAAGGGGATTAAATCCCATCCCAATCCCACCCAGCCATGGCAGGGACAGCTCCCACTGTCCCAATGTCCAGCCCCAATGTCCAGCCTGGCCTTGGGCACTGCCAGGGATCCAGGG
>NC_031774.1:61842746-61844266 GCF_001522545.3 Parus major | reverse complement strand
TTGTCCCTGGGTGACTCCTGTGTCCCATCCCTGTCCCTGGGTGACTCCTGTGCCCCATCCCTGTCCCTGGAATTGTCCCTGGGTAACTCCTGTGCCCCATCCCTGGAATTGTCCTTGGGTAACTCCTGTGCCCCATCCCTGGAACTGTCCCTGGGTGACTCCTGTGCCCCATCCCTGGAACTGTCCCTGGGTGACTCCTGTGTCCCATCCCTGTCCCTGGGTGACTCCTGTGCCCCATCCCTGGAACTGTCCCTGGGTGACTCCTGTGTCCCATCCCTGGAACTGTCCCCGGGCAGGGTGAGGAGCAGCAGGGCTGACACCTCCCAGGGATGTGGATCCCAAACACATCCCTGGCTCGCAGGGAGGGATAACCCAGCCAGCCCCGCTCCCCAGCCCACAATCAGCTCAGCTCTGTAATTCCTGTGGGTGCAGGAGCTGCTCGGCTCAGGGAGCACTAAAAATAGAGCTGGGTTAAAGCCCCAGCCGGCCCACGAGCTCGGTTACATTAAATGTTTAATTAACAAATTCTCCCTGCATTACTTATGGCTGTTTATTCATCTATTGCTGTGTTTCCTGAATGATCCCGAGCAGCCCGTGCTTGTTTTGTCATGTTTGTCATAAAGCTTAAATTAGATTTTTTTGTCGAGCAGGCGACATCAATGACTTTTCTTTTTTATTATTATTATTTATTTCGTAATGGGCTCTGGGAAAGGTTTTCCTTTCTTTCTCATTATAATGGAGCCATCCATTTCTTTTGAGGCATTGCCTGTATAAATCTAAAAGCTCTCAAAATGCCTCATTTCAGCTTTAGTAGGCAGCAGGAATTTTTTTGTTTGGGAAATGCAGGAGATGTGGGATTGTGAAGGTGAGCAGAGCCCTGCAGGGATGTGCCACCAGCCGGGCTGGGGACAGCCTGTCCCTCAATCCTTGTCCCCTGCTGGTCCCCAAAGCCATCGAAGAGTTCAAGGAATTCCTTTGATTCCCGTTTTGGAGGGCAGGGTTTGGCTCGGGGCTTTGGGTGTCAGCAGAGGAGGATGAGGAGAGGGGAAGCTGCAGTTTGGTCCTTCTGGAGTGCAATTTGTACCTTTGTCTGTCCCTGAGCCCAGGGCAGGATGGACAGGGGCTGGAGGTGTCCCTGACATGGCAGGGCTGGCACTGCGTGGGATCTCAGGTCCTTTCCAACCCCCAAAATTTGGATTATGGGGGAGTGCCCATCCCTGGAGGTGATTCAGAGCTCTGGGCTGGGACAGCTGGGACTGGCTGGGCTGGGAGGGATTTTCCAGGATTCTGTTATTCCATGGAATCTTCTGTTCCCCTTTGCTGCCACAGCTGATCCCTCCCGGACACGTTTCCCTGTGCCCTCGGATCCCTCTGGTGTCACTGCAGAGCCGGAGGAGCTGCTCCTGTTGAGCCTCTCCAGAACCCCAAGCTCTCCTAACCCTAATCCTAACCCTAACCCTAACCCTAACCCTAAACCTGACCCTAACCCTAACCCTAAACCTGACCCTAACCCTAACCCT
>NC_031774.1:61841274-61842656 GCF_001522545.3 Parus major | reverse complement strand
CCTAACCCTAACCCTAACCCTAACCCTAACCCTAACCCTAACCCTAAACCTGACCCTAACCCCGACCCATTCCCACATCCCTGACTTTGCTCCCTGTACCTGGATTTCAGCTTCACCCTCGCATCACACGGCTCTGGGAAGTTTAATCAGAATTTGGTCCCATTTGGCACCTTCAGTTTAGCACATTTATTTTTAATTTACTATTTTTACTTTGCTTGGTTATATTTTATTTTTACTTTATTTCATTTCCGTTTTCTATTTTTAATTTTCTTTCAATTTTATTATTTTTTAATTATTTTTTTCTTTTATTTTATTGTTCATATTTATTTTTCATATTTATTGTTTATATATTTGTTTATATTTTTGTTTATATTTTATTGCTTATTTTATTATTTCATTTATTTTATTGTTCATTTATAAATTTGCTTAAATTTATTTTTTAAATGTTATTTTTAAAATTTTTATTTTATTTCTTATTTTTTCAATTTCATTTTACATTTTTTTGCCTTAGTTAATTTTATGTTTTTTAATTTAAAATATTTAAATAAATATTTAAATATATTTAAATATTATATATAATCATTATTTAATTATATAAATCTATATTTATATAATTATAATTATTGTATTTATTATATTTATCTATTTATTATTTATTATGTTATATTATTATTATATATAATATTTAAAATATTTAATTCTATATTATGTTTCATCTTTAATTTCATTGTCTCTTACCTAATTTATTACTTTATTTTATTTATTTATTTTATTTATTACTATTTATTTTATTATTAATTTTATAATAATAATATATTTTATAATCTATATTAAGATAATATATAATATATAATATATAATATATAATATATCATATATCATATATCATATATCATATATCATATATCTAATATATTTTATAATAATACTTTTATTATTTTATTATTTTATTATTTCTTTTCTCTTATTATTTATTATCTCTTACCTAATTTTACTTTATTACTACTTATTCACTACTACATTATTTAATCTGATTTTTTTTTTTAAATTTTAAATTTAATGGTACCATAGCTTATTTTATTTTACCTTATTTCATTCCTTTTACCAGACTGTACCTCAGGAGATCAACAGCTGGCAGAACAAGGGGATGGTCTGGATGAGAGAGGATGTCCCTGTGCCACAGGAATGCTGCTGGAATTCTGCTTCCCACGGGAACTGGGCCCCACTGGGGATCCTCTCCCTGCACAGTGTTAGAAATTGTTAGAAATTCATATCATATTATTGGCTTTTCACAAGTATTAGAATGAATATTATATGGATAAGATTAGAAAATTTAGCTGGAATAATACAGTTTTCTTTATTTCTGTTATTGATGAAACTCA
>NC_031774.1:61838179-61839719 GCF_001522545.3 Parus major | reverse complement strand
CCTGAGGGACACCCGGCCCTGAGGGACACCCGGCCATGAGGGACACCCGGCCCCGAGGGACACCCGGCCCCGAGGGACACCCGGCCCCAGCCCCGTTTTCGGTCGCTCTGGGGCGGCGCTGCCCGCTCTAAGAGCTGCCCGTGGTTAAAGCACCCGTTCTGCTCCGGGCCTGGCAGGATAACGAGCAGCTCCAGGCTTCTCTAGTCCTGCCTTTCTCCAGATGAAAGGCAGCGGGAGAGAGGGACCGGCATTTTATTCCGGCACTTTCCCTGAGCAGCCCGGGGCTCCCTGCCGTGACACAGGGAAGAGAGGCTGTCCCTGGGAGAGGACACACTGTTCCCTTCCCTTCCCCTTCCCCTTCCCCTTCCCTCCCCGTCCCCGCTCCAGAGCCACGGCCAGCTAGCAGGACAGGGATGTGCCATCCTGTATTTATCCATCAGCAGGACTTTTTATATTATAGTGTAGAGTAAAGCACTTCTGGCTCTTCCTGGAATCTGGATATTGAATATATCTGGAGGCAGATATTTAATGCAAGAAATTGAGTGGTGGTGAAATTATCTTCCTCTTTTTCCCATTACCTTTTTTCCTTCTGTTTTAACCTGTTCTCCCCTGGGATTATGTGCAACCTTGTGTTCCAGCGCAGAATTTAAATGGGATAAATGCAAATAATTCCTATTTTTAAAGTGGTTTTCCTTGTGTCCAAAAGGAATCGCATCTCCTCCAGGTGCCCGGGGGCCAGCAGCATCCTGGCACAGCACAGGTGACAATGCCCGTGACAAACAAACTGCTCCAAGCTTTTCTCAGCAGCTGAGAGAATCCAAAGCGACTGGGAATTGAATCCTGCACTGCCTTGTGAGGGCTGGCAGGTGCCACAGCTCCTGTAATTCCATGTGCATCCTTCCCCGGGCTCTGCCTGCGTGCCGAGGGCCGCCCGGAGCTCCCCAGCCGGGGAACTTCATTTCCAGGGATAACTCTTCCTTCCACAGACGTGCGCTGGGTTTTATTCAGGGGCTTGTTTCAGTACAGAGCTTTCGGATTTCTATTTGCAGCGCTCGCAGCCTGGCTCCTGGAGGTTGTTTTGGTTTGTATCCGTGTGTGTTCCGCAGATAACGCTGGAGCTGGGCTGCTGGCAGGAGGAGGGAGAGGAGGGAGCTGAGGAGGGGAGCAGGAACGCTGAGCTGGGGGTGGCCACGGACAGCCGGGCCCTCCACGGAGATTTATTGATAATTCCCAGCTTTCAGGATGGATGTGGGGTGTGGGATGTGGGAATGTGCCGGGCAGAACACGCCCAGCACGGCTGGGACACAGCAGGGAGGAGAGGGGCTGCCCTGGCAGTGCCCAAAGCTGGACACGGGGGCTGGAGCAGCCTGGCACAGTGCGAGGTGTCCCTGCAGCGGGATAACAAACGGGATTGCAGCTCCTTCCCAACCCAAACTACTCCAGAATTCCATGGAAACTCCATCCCAGCCCTGATGTGGGAGGAGCCGGGGTGCCCAGCGGCTTTGGTGCCCTCCTCGTGTCCGGTTCAAGGCAATTGTGC
>NC_031774.1:61833669-61837629 GCF_001522545.3 Parus major | reverse complement strand
TGTCCGTGGATAAGCTCAGGCTGAAAGGCAGGAGAAAGTTTCTGACATCCATGAAAATAAAGAATAAATCCTGACAGGAAAAGAAGGGGAAGAGGATGAGTTTGTTTGAAGTTTATCAGGGTATGAAAACAATCCCAGGATGTGATCCCAGGGGAATACATGAAATATTCTGGATGGATCCTTCTCACAGGGGATTGACAGGGCAGGAACAGTCATGGGGGCCTGGGGAAATTCCAGCCCATCTTAATCACCCTCCATGCCCCAATTCAGCAAAATTTTCCAAAACCCAACATTTTAGTTTGTAATTGTTCTTAACAGTAGCTGGCAGAGCACTTAAAATAAACTCATCACTCCTCAATATTCCAATTCTTCTTCCTGGGCTTGTTTCCCCATATCTGAACTTTATTCTGGGAATAATAAATAGACTTTGCTGCACATGAGCAGTGAAAATGTCGCATTAAAAGCAGGCTGAATATTTAACTGAAGTTTAAACTTGTCATTCAATGAGCTGATAATAAATGCCATAAGCTATTCAGGTTTCAAATTAAATCCCTGAGCAAATGTTTTGAGAGAAGGGGCTGATTTATCCCTGTGTATGACTTTATTTGCTGGGAAATTTCAATATCTAAGTCACAGCACTTCTGAAAAAAAGCCTTAAATCAAGATTTTCCATTGACAACTTAATCTGGTAACACAGGCTGATGAAGATGGTCTGCTATCTTAAATATTGAGTTATTTCCCAGGCTTCTATTTTTCTTGCTTGGAAATTTGCTTTGCCAACTGCCTAAAAAGTCATTTTTATTATGATGGGGTTTTATTTTCCCATAATTTTGCAGGTTATTTACTGGGAATGAGAGGAGAATGGGGTTTAAAGAGATGTGATGGACACATGATGGATACCTCTCCTGCTTGCTGGTTTTTCTTTTAGTTATGGGCAATAAATTCCAACTTCTAAGGCAAAGAAAATTATCCAGGGAGGAGCAAAGCCCTGGAACCCTCCCTGAGAGCCCCTCAGTGCTGCAGCTCCCAGGGGTGAGAGAGATTTCTGGAGAAATCCCTCCTGGGTTCGTATTTGCCCTAAAATGATCCAAATTTGGTCAAATATCTGTGATTCTTCTCAAGCCTCCAGTGCCGGGTTGGGCAGCAGCAGGAATTTGTGTAAGGACATTTCTGGGAGGGGCTGGGGGAGGTTTGCAGTGCCCATCCCTGGATGTTGGTGTTGCTGAGGTGGGGATTGGGCACAGCTTGGGCTCCTGCGGGGCTTTTCCCACCGCGGTGATCCCGGGATCCTGAGAGGATGGGGCCGGGATCCACGGCCCATCACCACAAACATCATCCTCTGTTCTCCATCCCAGCGGGGTTTTCCCAGGCTGCATTCCCTGTCCTGGCCCCTCTGCTCAGCTCTCCCATCCTGGAGCAAGGTTCCCTTCCCAAGCTGGATGCTCAGGCTGCTCGGATCCAGCCCCCAGCTGCGCTTCCAGGATCAGCACAAAGGGAGAGCAAGGGGAACAACCCCATAACATCTCCTTTCCTGTCCCAGGCTTATCCCATGGGATACACGGATTCTGAATGGAAAGGTGAGGCCATGTCTGAAAGCACTGAAGGGAACCTTAAAAAGAAAGTTCTGCCTCGTACCCCTCTGAAATTCCTAAGAAATGTGCTCTGAGCAGCTCATTGTGGAGCTGTGCATCACCCCAAGGTCTCTCTTGTTCCCAGAGAGGCTCTGAGTGCCACAGGATGAAAAAGAGACTCCATGGAAAAAAAAAATACAGAGTTTTATAAAGACCACTTCAGGCTTAAAGCTTTGTTTTCTGTTCAGCAGGCTACAGCAATGAGCAGTGCTGGTTCTTCTCTGCTCTGACAGCACCTCAGCAGTGCTTTTCCCTTCCCAGAGCTCCCATTCCAGCTCTGGAGCTGCTGTGCAGCAGGGAGGCTGCCCCGTGCTTCCCACTCCCCATGGAATCTCCCTTCCCACCCATGGGAGCTCTCCTCCCTCCGAGCCCAGGACTGTTCCTGCTTGTTCCCCACCCTGGGATTTGGGGGGACTGGGCTCGGAGTCACCCTCAGCAGGCAAAGCTCCAGGGACATCCACAGCTGCTGCTGGGATGGGGTTTGGGATTTATGGAATCACAGAATTGTTTAGGCTGGAAAATCCCTTTGAGATCATCCAGCCCTTCCCAGTGTCCCCAGGTGTCCCCTGGTGCCCCATCCCCAGGGCTCCAAAATCCCTCCAGGGATGGGCACTGCAGCCCTGCCCTGGGCAGATTTCCCTCCCTTTCCAGGAGGGAATTTTCCCAATATCCATCCTCCTCTGGCTTTTATTTATTTTATCTCTTCTGGTGTTGTTTCCACGTCTGACACACCGAGATGGCCTTGGGAGAGCCTGAGCTGGGCCTTGCTCTCCATCTTCAGCAGGAGTTCAGAGCCATCATTTCATCACCCTTGCCAAAGTTCAGACTTTCACAGGGATTTTATCCCTTCCCTTCGGGTGCCATGAGGACTTTTGACATTTCCAGATTTGAAGCTGGACCTGTGGCTGAAAGTTCTGTGTCCAGAGCTGTGGCACTGCCACGTGCTGCCCGCTCTTCTCCTGCTCCACACTTCCCACTGATCTATCTAAACCTGGAGACAAACCTGATTCCTGATTGCCTCTCCAGGCACAAATAAAACCCAGCCAGGCACCAGAAAACAGGAGATTGATTTCAGATTTGCCTGCTGAGTTTCACTTCACACAGCAGAGACGGAGCCTCGGGTGGATTGGTGCCCACCCAAAGGGGAACCTCCTGCTCTTCCAGGAAAGCCCCCAGCCTTTGGGAGGCTGAATTATCCAGGAGCTAAAGGAGGAGTGAAGGGAAATTCTGTGGCTTTGGTGCTTCAAGCAGGAAGATTTGGAAAGTGGAAACCAAAACATTTCCAACAGCTCAGAACTTGTGCCTGGAGCTCTGATCCCAGGAAGGCTCTGCCCAGCTGGGAGGGGCTGCAGGGTGACCTCACAGTGTTGTGGCACTTGGGGACACTTGGGGACACCTGGGGACACCTGGGGACACTTGGGGACAGCGCTGGGGAATGGCTGGACCCGGAGCTTTTCCATCCCTGTGATTCCATGAGCTGTGATCTGCCACTGAGCACCAGCCTCTGTCTCCGTGTTGGACGGAGTCCCACGGATGTTCTGTGCGTGCTGGAGTCCTGGGGACAGCCAAGAAACAACGAGAAACATTTTCAACAACTGATTTTCCTTCAAACAATCCGTGGCCCCAGCCATGACCTGTTCTGTGAGCAGACCCAGGCAGTGAAGAGCCATATTTCCATTTTAACCTGCCCTCCTCTCCAGGTGAATGAATCCAGGCTTTCTGTAATGACCTAAATAAAACCTCAGTTCTCGTGCCTGCGAGCACTCGGGGCTTTGAGCAGGTTTGGTACAGGGAAATCAGCCAAGCCACGAGCCCCACACCCAGCACATCCCTGCAGATGTTTGTGTGCAGTGCAACAGAGCAGACTGGGGGAGCAGGGAGGATTTGAGGAGAATTTCATCAGTAGTCTCAAGTTTCTCACTGCCATTATCTAATTTGAGCGGGATGGTTGCCATGGAGATGTGGAAGCAGCAGGGTGGGGTGGGATTTATCCCAATCCTGCTGCCAGCCCCTGTGGGTGCACATGGAGCCCATGGACGGGGCTGGGCCATCCTGCCCCTCTGGTGTCACATCTGCAGTGTCACATCTGCAGTGTCACATCTGCAGCGTCCACACCTGCAGTGTCCACACCTGCAGCGTCCACACCTGCAGCGTCCACATCTGCAGAGTCCACATCTGCAGAGTCACATCTGCAGTGTCCACACCTGCAGTGTCACACCTGCAGCGTCCACACCTGCAGAGTCCACACCTGCAGAGTCCACACCTGCAGTGTCCACACCTGCAGTGTCCACACCTGCAGAGTCCACATCTGCAGTGTCCACACCTGCAG
>NC_031774.1:61833071-61833566 GCF_001522545.3 Parus major | reverse complement strand
GTCCAGCTGGGAACGGGGCTTTCAGCTCTGGGCTGGAGACAGGGAATCCCGGCAGGAATGGGATCCCAGCACACCTGGCTGGCCTGCAGGGAACCCCACCCTCATCCCAGGGGATCTGCCAGAGCTGGGCTGTGCCCTCTCCACCCCTGGGAATGCAGATCCAAGCAGCTGATGGATTTAAGGGATTGAAGTGAGAACCTCTGGAGGATTTGTGTCACCTCATGCTCAGCTGGTTTTGCTGGGTGAGTTCCTGCAGTGATTTCTCCTGCTCCTGATCTGAACTCATCTCTTTCCAGCCTCAGGCAGCAGATCTCAGACATTTGTGTCCCAGATGGAAGCAGTCCCAAGTGTTGGAGATCCCACACTTCTGTAGGCACCTGGAGTGAGGCTCAGATTGGTCCTTAGCTCTCTCCAGAACTCACCAGCCTTTGATAAAATCAGAAAATCACAGAATCCTGGGATGGTTTGGGTTAAACAAACCTCAAATCCCCCCCA
>NC_031774.1:61831398-61832586 GCF_001522545.3 Parus major | reverse complement strand
TCGAGCCCCACTGCAATAAATCACACCAAAACCCAGCTCCAATAAATCAGCACCAAACCCCAGCTGCAATAAATCACACCAAAACCCAGCTGCAATAAATCACACCAAAACCCAGCTGCAATAAATCACACCAAAACCCAGCTGCAATAAATCACACCAAAACCCAGCTGCAAATAAATCACACCAAAACCCAGCTGCAAATAAATCACACCAAAACCCAGCTCCAATAAATCAGCACCAAAACCCAGCTGCAATAAATCAGCACCCAAACCCAGCTCCAATAAATCACACCAAAACCCAGCTGCAATAAATCAGCACCAAAACTCAGCTGCAATAAATCACACCAAAACCCAGCTGCAAATAAATCACACCAAAACCCAGCTCCAATAAATCAGCACCCAAACCCAGCTGCAATAAATCACACCAAAACCCAGCTGCCTCACACAGATCTGAGGGATTTATCCAATCCCATTGATGTCCCCAGCCAGGGATGCCTGGCTGCTGTCCCTGGGTCCAGCCAGAGCGCTCAGCCCCTCTCAGCAGCGCTGGGAAATCAGAGCTGAGGGGTTTGGTACCTCCAGGGAAGCCCTGGGATGCTCCTGCTGGGCTTCCCTGCTCCAGCTGAGGGAGCTGGGGCTGTTCAGCCTGGAGAGAAGGACACTCAGAGGTGACTTTAGCACCCCTGCAGCTCCCTGAAGGAGCTTGTGGGGTCACTGACAGAGCCAGAGCCTCGAGCTGCACCAAGGGAAATACAGGCTGGAGGTTGGGAAAAGGTTTTCCAGAAAGGGTGATGAGGTGCTGGAATGCTCTGCCCGGGGAGGTGCTGGAGTCACCATCCCTGGATGTGTTTAGAACAAGACTGGATGTGGCACTCGGTGCCAGGGGCTGCTTGAGGTGTCAGGGCTGGGATGGACTCGATGATCTCGGAGGTCTCTCCCAACCTGGTGATTCTGGGAATTCTGTTTGTGTTTGGCTCAAGTCTCCTCCAGGAGATCCTCCAGGCCTTGCCTGAGGATCTGCTGCATGAAAAGTTGGATGTGCCCTGGTCGTGTGCTCTGACAGCCCAGAAACCCCAAATTTGGGGCTGATCCCTCAGTGGGGGCAGCAGGGACGTGAGACCTCTCTCAGGTGAGACCCCACCTGCAGAGCTGGGACACAGCAGGACCTGGAGAGAGCCCAGAGGAGCCA
>NC_031774.1:61828731-61830583 GCF_001522545.3 Parus major | reverse complement strand
TTGGGAATTGCTGGCTGGGCTGGAATTGCCAGAGCAGCTGTGGCTGCCCCTGGATCCCTGGCAGTGCCCAAGGCCAGGCTGGACATTGGGGCTGGACATTGGGACAGTGGGAGCTGTCCCTGCCATGGCTGGGGGGCACTGGGTCATTTTTAGGTCCATTCCCACCCAAACCACTCTGGGATTCCAGGACTCTGGAATTCAGACCCTGCTTTCCTGGGAACACCAGGAGCTCCCAGCAGGGGCTGTGGAGGGCCAGGGACCCTTGGGAGCTGCTCTGGACAGAGCCAGGGCAGGGCAGAGGATGCTGAGGGAGGCAGGGAGGTGTTTGGGGCATTTGTGGAACTCTTGGGCTGCTGGGAGGTGAGAGGGGAGAGGAGAAAGGGGAGAGGAGCAGGAAGGTGATGGCTTCAGTCAGAAGCTGCTTCGCTCAGAGGAGCCGAGCTGGCGCTTCCATCTGTGCCAGGACACTGCAAGGTCGCTGCACTCAGCTGCTCTGTCCTGCCCCATCCCTGCCCAGCCTCACTGGTGCTGCAGCCCAGGGCCCTGGCACAGGATCCTGCTCATCCCCAGGGAGCCACACAAGGAGACAGCACAGCTCAGCCGGACCAGCGCTCCCAGCACCCGCAGCTCCTGCGGCCACCGCGGCAGGAACAGCCCCAGTGACACCAGGAACAAACCCCAGTGGCTGTCCCTGCTCCCCCTGTGCCTCCAGATGGGCCTGGGAGAACAGCACTGCTCATTTATTATCCCTCGTGATGGGCTGCAGGATGTCGGAGCAAAGCGTCTGCAGCAGGGAAAAGCAGATGGAAGCCAGAGCTGTGCTAATTAAGCTCGATAATAGAAATGTTAATTAAAAACCCCGAAGAGGAAAGGACATTCTGTAATCTCCTGGTGCTCTCAAGTCATGCAAAAATGGCCAGCTGGAAGGAACAAATCCTTGTCAGAGCAGCAGGGCTTTGCTCTGGGCTCGGACTCCAAAGCCTCCCGGGGTGTGGGAATAGGAGCTGAAGGAATTCGGGATTCCCAAAATAAATCCATTAGGGACACTCGGGGAAGGAAGGGCTGGCTGTCCCAAAAGGAATGCTCCACACTCCAGGGAAACCTGTCAGGCAAAGGGAACCTGGAAGGGGCAGCACCTCCATCCCAGCTGCTCTGCAGCAGCCAGGGTGTCCCCAGGGTGTCCCCAGGGTGTCCCCAGGGTGTCCCCAGGCTGTCCCTGTGTCCCCAGGGTGTCCCCAGGGTGTCCCCAGGGTGTCCCCAGGGTGTCCCTGTGTCCCCAGGCTTTCCCTGTGTCCCCTCCTCGCCCTGCTCTCTCCTGTGTCCCTGTGTGCCAAATGAGCTGCTCAATTCAATGCTTTCCATTCCCCTTCCCTCTTTTTCTGCTGCCAGGAAAAGGTGGCAAAGAGAGTCCTCGTCCTTCCCATCTCCAGGGGACGTCCTGCACATCCCTCACAGCCACTGCTGGGGATGCAGGTGGTGTCACTGCTGGGGTCAGCTCGAGGGTCACAGAATCCCAGAATGGTTTGGGTGGGAAGGGACCTTAAATCCCATCCCATGGATCCCATGGATCCCATCCCATCCCATCCTATCCCATCCCTGCCATGTCAGGGACACCTCCCGCTGTCCCAGGCTGCTCCAGCCCCAATGTCCAGCCTGGACATTTTCAGAGAGCTGGAGAGGGACTGGGGACAAGGGATGGAGGGACAGGAGCCAGGGAATGGCTCCCAGTGCCAGAGGGCAGGGATGGATGGGAGATTGGGAATTGGGAATTGCTGGCTGGGCTGGAATTGCCAGAGCAGCTGTGGCTGCCCCTGGATCCCTGGCAGTGCCCAAGGCCAGGCTGGACATTGGG
>NC_031774.1:61826300-61827681 GCF_001522545.3 Parus major | reverse complement strand
GAGAATTGCTGAGGGAGCTGGGAAGGGGCTGGAGAATTGCTGAGGGAGCTGGGAAAGCTCAGCCTGGAGCAAAGCAGGTCCAGGATTTAAAGCACATGGAAATAACACACCAGGACAGCTGCATTGCCGGGCTCTGCTTTCATATTTTAAATTTTGGAAGCAAGTCCTACAGACTGGAGGAAGCTCCAGACCCCAAGTCACCTCCTCCCTGCCTTGCCACTTCTCCCAACCCATTAAATAAGTCAAAATTCCATTAAAGCCTCACTGCCAAGTGTTTAAGCTCAGCATAAATCACGGTTAATACACTTCTTATTAATTGGCTTCCTACCCTTGCGTTTCAAGTGGAATATTAAACTTGGTGGAGTTCAGAAACAAACTGTTTAATTGCTGGACACAAGATATATTTTGATCTTTTTCAGGAGGAGGGAAAAAAAAAGCCCTGCTCAGATTGAAAGCTGCGCTTGGTTTGTGATTGGAATTAATAAGATCAAAGGGAAATTTGGAATATTTAAGCAGCATTAATTCAAAGGAGCATTGCCAGCAGCCTCTGCTCCCTCCAGTCAGAATATTCTTTTTTAAAATACTGAGGGAGCATTAAGCATTTTGTATTTTAACTTTTATTTCATCCCCTCTTGTGATGTTTCTGGTTGGTATTGTATTACCCTGATTTCATGGTCCAGGGACAAGATAATCAAACCATAATAACAAACAGCACTGATTGAAGAAAAGGGGCTGGGGGTGAAGTGACAAGGTTAAAAAAAAGCAGGAAAAGTGGATAAAACAGTGAAATATCAGAGGATGCTGCTCCTGGTCCTCAGGGAGGGGATGGAGGGTGGAAATACATCCATTTATCCACCTCACGGGGATAAATGAGAATCAAATCAGCGGCAGAGACTTGATCTTGCCATGGATAAATAAACCCAAAAAAGGTGCAGCAATAATGGTGAGTCAATAGCACTTGAGAGCAGAGCAGCCAAACGGATCCTTTAGCTGGCAATCAATAGCAGATAATGATATTTCAGTGTTTGGGTAAGCAGGGGGAGAGAATTGGAGAGAATTCTCTTATTTTTGTGAGCAAGAGCCCTGAACTGAGCACTCACAGGTCAGCTCAGGTTCAGTCTCAGAGTCTGGAGGGATTAAAAAACCAGGGGGGGAGATGCTGCTGTGAAAAACGAGCTTCACATCGTTTTTATAGAATTTCAAAGTTTAATAAAAAAGACAATTAGGAGATAAAAATAAAGTAAAGTACACAGATGTGGCCGGGTGTCTCTGCATTCACCTCACTGACAAAGGATTGTCCCTTAAAAACAGAACCCTGCTCCATATCCAGAAATTCTCACACATATTCAGACATTCTTCTGTGCATCTTTGGGCTTCTTCT
>NC_031774.1:61824418-61825950 GCF_001522545.3 Parus major | reverse complement strand
TATTAATACAACAAAATTTCCCATTCTTATACCCATAACATTCATTTTAATAGTTGCAAAAAGCCACCAATACAAAATGTATCTATAACACTGCCAAAGAGCCCAGAGCCTCAGGCAGGTTGGGAATTTCAGAGGGACAAACTGAGGAATTCCGAGGGTTTGTTGGGAAATTTGGCAGAAATCAGGGAGCTGGATGTGGATAAATCCCCAATTTGTTCCACCCCACAGTGCCAAAACCTTTTAGAGCTGGGTCTTGGGGTAACAAATCCATCCCAGAAAGGGATTAGGGATAAACCTTCAGCAAATAAAGGAAAGAAGTGACCCTCAAATCCAGGCAATGCAGAGGGAAATGCTGGGAGCCCCAGGAGAGGCTCAGCCTCGCTCCATAAAGGAAATTAAAGAGTGAATCTCAAAGTTCAGCAGGGCAGGAAGGGAGAAGTGGAGGGGCTGGGCAGGATTTCGAGGCTGTTTAAATCCAAGCAGATCCACAGCACATCCATGATCCGGATTTGCAGTGGGGAAATGCAGGGAAGGAGGGAATGGAGCAGTTGCCACTGCACAGATGGGAAATTACTGCTGAAATAGGAGAGGATGGATAATAATGAGAGCCATAATCGGACAGAGGAGATGAGTAATTGCCTGCAGGAGAGATGAAAAACGCTGCCAGAGGAAGCCACAGGCTGCAGGGAGTTACCTGTGGACTTTCTCAAAGACAAGAGTGGGGAGCAATTTTAGTTAATTTTATTAAATATTCTCATTTAGCAATGCTGGGACAATAATCAGAAACATGCCCAGGGAATGTGTGGGGAGCGAGGATTGGAGAATCCTCCTCCTCCTCCTCCTGGAGGGAAAGCTGGATGCTCTTCAGCACTGGAGTAAAATGGGAGTATTTAAGGAGTAATAACAAGAGGCACTAAGGAACATGGCTTTAAGCTAGAGACACTTTTTAGCAGTTTCTTGTGCCTTTCTGTGAGCTGCTCCTCCTGCTTTGTCCTGGGAAAATGCCAGCTCTCCTCCAGGCCTGGGCTTTTCCTTTTGCAGCAGATTTATCTTTATTCTCCTCGTTTCCTCAGGTAGGTGACAAGTAGCTTTCCAAGGCAGGAAATGTTTCATTCTTATTTCTCTGGGCCTCTGTGTTTCTCATTCTTCCTGGGAATCTGGAGCTTCTCTCTTGCCCTCCTGGGGTAAATCCTGGCCTGATCCCTGCCCTGCCTGTCCAGGGACATTCCAAAACATTCCAGGGACATTCCAGGACATTCCAGGGACATTCCAGACACATTCCAGACACATTCCAGACACATTCCAGACACATTCCAGGGACATTCCAGAACATTCCAGGGACATTCCAGAGACATTCCAGGGACTATCCAGGGACTATCCAGGGACTATCCAGGGACATTCCAGAACATTCCAGACACATTCCAGGACATTCCAGACACATTCCAGACACATTCCAGACACATTCCAGGGACATTCCAGACACATTCCAGGGACATTCCAGGGACTATCCAGGGACATTCCAGACACATTCC
>NC_031774.1:61819478-61824373 GCF_001522545.3 Parus major | reverse complement strand
ATTCCAGGGACATTCCAGACACATTCCAGGGACATTCCAGGGACATTCCAGACACATTCCAGACACATTCCAGGGACATTCCAGACACATTCCAGATACATTCCAGAGACATTCCAGGACATTCCAGACACATTCCAGACACATTCCAGACACATTCCAGGGACATTCCAGAGACATTCCAGGGACATTCCAGGGACGTTCCAGGGACGTTCCCGGGACATTCCAGACACATTCCAGAGACATTCCAGGGACATTCCAGACACATTCCAGGACATTCCAGGGACATTCCAGGGACATTTCAGGGACATTCCAGCGACATTCCAGACACATTCCAGACACATTCCAGGGACCTTCCAGGGACATTCCAGACACATTCCAGACACATTCCAGGGACCTTCCAGGGACATTCCAGGGACATTCCAGGGACATTCCAGGGACATTTCAGGGACATTCCAGGGACATTCCAGGGACATTCCAGTCATATTCCAGGACATTCCAGGACATTCCCCAGCCTCCCCAGCTCTCACACCCCAGCACATGACGGAGCACAGAGCTGATTTTGCAGCATTTCCCCTTCTCCCCGTGATGAAGCGATGCCACCAATGCTGTCACACACAGACATTTCTCTGTGGTGGGTTCAGATTCAGGGATGATGGAGCAGGAAGGGCTGGCTGCAGCTGAGCTGCCTCTCCTGGCACACTTGGAGTTTGTTGGTTGATTTTCCCAGCTTTCCTGGGAGAAATTCACAGGGATTGCAGAGCCTTTGCTGCTGCACTGCTGGGGAATCCTCCCATTATGGAATTAATGGAATCTGTGATTAGCACTGCTGAGCTGCTCTCCAGCCACGAGCTCCCCAGCCCCTCTGGGAATTTCTGCCAAAATTGGCATCTCCCCCTCCTTTGGGGGAAGGGACAGCACAAAGGTGAATTTTAGGGAGTGGGAATGGGATGCCAGGATTAAATCAGGGGCTCAAACACTGAGGATCTGTGGCCAAGAACACAGAAAATGCTCTGGCAAGGAATGGAGGAGCAAAGTCCTGTGCCCCAGCAGCGCTCAGCAGTTTCAGTGAGGGGCTGTGGGAGACCAGAGGAACCTCAAAACAGCCAGCTGGGAATGGTGCAAAATGTGGGATATGTCAAATTATCTTAAAGGAGGGCGTTCTTTAATGTTTGATCTTCGTGACTTTTCCTGCCTAATCCACGAGGAGGGAGATTGAATCCAGGGAACGGAGCAGCCAAGGAGATCTAAGTGATGTCCAGGTGTTGGAAAAGCAAATTACTGGGTGGAATTGCCTTGTTAAGGCTCAGGGCTCCGTGATCCCAGCTCAGGGAGAGGTTAATGAGGCCAGGAGGATGAACCACGGCAGGGGGCACAGGACAGGCAGGATTTAAGGACATCTGGCAGAGCTCCAGGGGTGAGAATGGAACTGGGAAAGACAAGTCAGGCACTGAAACCAGCTCTGGCTGGGAAAAGGGAGCTCCAGCAGGAGAGCTGAGATCCTGACCCAGGAAACCACAACCCAGACAAGAGGAGAGCTGAGCATGAGACCAATCAGCCTGGGACAGGATCGTTAACCAGGACAGGCAGAATGCTAATTAATAACTGTGTGACTTTAGGCAATGAACACCAATTCCTCTGTGCTGAAATGTGTAAAATGTGGTGCTTGGTTTGTGGGACAGCACTGAGCTCCCAGCTCTGGAACAGCCACACAAGGTCTCTCCAGTGTGGAATTACTGCCTCGCTGCACAAGGGGTGATGGATCCCATTTTTGTGGATGAGACACCCTGGATCTCAGGCAGGACATTATCCACCTCATCTCTGCCTTTTCTCTCTCTGCTTCTTCTCAAAATAAACCATAAACCAGACCAAAACCTTGTGTCTTGGTAATTAAAGTCTGCAAAGAGCCTTCCTTTGGATGGCTTCAGATTTGTCAAGGACCTTGTTCCGCTTGAATGTTCTGCAGCTTGAAAGTCAAAGTTGTTACTGAGCCCTCTGAGAATTTGGGTTTTCCCCCTCTCACTGCCCAGGGTGACTCCACCTGCCTTCCCCTGAACCCCTGGGATGGGCTGGGGTGTTCCAGGGGGACTGCAGGGGGTGGGATGAGGTTTTTCATCATCCTGTCCTGGGCAGGACATCCCTGAGGCCAGGGAAGAGCTTTATCCCTCAAAGTTCATCCCTGGATTGCCCTGGATGGGGCTTGGAGCACCCTGGGACAGTGGGATGTGTCCCATGGCAGGGGAACGGAGCAAGATGGGATTTAAGGTCCTTCCAACCCAACCCAGTCAGTTCTCCTGCATTAAAAGACCTTTTTCCTGCAATAAAGAATTCCCTTTTTGCCCCCATGGCTCCTGAGGTGTGGGATCTGCTCCGTGCTCAGCCTCACAGCTTCTCCCAGCCAGGGGAGCAGCATTTCCAGGGAATTTCCAGCCCTTGCAGGGAAGGGCCAGCCCCATTTCCCTGGGAGCCGCGATGGGCTCCGCGTGTGACCCTCACAATTCCCATTCCCAGGGAAACCTGGGGCTCCTCCTCACCTGGGCAGCTCCAGAGGCAGCCAGGAAAGGAGATTATCAGCACTCAGGAGAGCTGTGATCACAGAAATGTGATCCAGGGCAGGAGAGAGCCCTGCTCAGGAAATGATGACTGCATCCCCAGGGACAGCTGCCGGTGCTGCGGACTGCAAAGCAGGGCTGGCCTTGCTTGATATGACACTATCAATCAATCTAATTAGATTTTTTTCTTTGCATAACTGCAGGAAATTTGCATAAAGAGTGGAGCCAGCCCAGGAGACAGCTGAGAAAAACAAGGGTTGAGTGAAAAGCAGAAATTTTGGAATTATATTTTCTTTTAAGACTGCATCAGTGAGGGGAGACAAAAAAAACCCAGCAAAACTTGTAGGAGTGCCTGGAGCCTAAATCTGAAAGAGTGAAGGACATAAAGTGCCTTTTAAGAATGGAAATGGAACTCCTAAACACTTAAAAGGCTTCTCAGTGCTCCCGTGGAAGGACAGAAAATGTTCTGGCAACACACTTGAATATTGAAAAATGTGGATTTAATTAAGATTCACAGCACAGGGTTTCAAATTCGCGGAGGGAAATCAGGGAGAAGGGTTTTTGGATGGCAGCAGGGAGCCTGAGTGGGGCTGTCCTTCCCTTTCTGGGGTTCAAGGGTACAGAAGTGCCTGAGCAGGAGCTGCCGGGCCCTGGCAGGGGAGGAGGGCTGGGAGTGCTGGGTTTGGCTGCTGGGAGCACAAGAGGCCCCTCAGGAGCCAATTCCCTGGAAAAGACCCCCGTGCTCAGCTCTGGTCCATGGCCCTGCACCCCTGGGTGCCTCCTGAGGGAGGATTTGCTCCTGGCTTCACCTTCCCCCAGCCCTTGGGTCCCCAGGGTGAGGATGAAGGGCTGGGAGAGCTGGGGATGTTCTCCTGGAGAGGAGAAGGATCCAGGGAGAGCTGGGAATGTTCACCTGGAGAGGAGAAGGATCCAGGGAGAGCTCAGAGCCCCTGGCAGGGCCTGAAGGGGCTCCAGGAGAGCTGGAGAGGGACTGGGGACAAGGGATGGAGGGACAGGACCCAGGGAATGGCTCCCAGTGCCAGAGGGCAGGGATGGATGGGAGATTGGGAATTGGGAATTTTGGAGACATGGGATTTATTTTGGAGCACACACAGCCTGGCCATTCTCTCTGATCCCTCAGGAATTATCTGCCTCATGCACAAATGCAAAAGCTGGAATTCCCAGAGCTGTGACCCCGTTGCATCATGAGCTTGGTGGGTTTGAATCTCTGCATCCAACTAAAGCCTAACCCATTTCCAGGATTAAAGAGGAAAATAAAAATAACTTGGTACCTCCCAGCTAAGAGAAAAAAAAATGTATTATTCCCTTCAGTAATCAAAATGTAGGTCATTCACTAAGCACACATGTCATTAATGAAGACAAATTAAAATTTTCTCTTAATGAAAGCCACTATTTCAAAGACTGGGTTTTATTCTAGAAAGATGTGCTGCAAAAATTCCGGTGCCAGCAGTCAGCTGTGGCACAGTGCTGGGAATCCAGGCTCCTGCTGTCCTTTGGACACGGATGACACGGCAGGAAAAGCCTTTTCCATGGGATACCCAGGAAGGGAATGGCCTCCCAGAGAGGGAATGGGGGAAAGCCCCATGGAGGAAGGGAGTGGGGCTGTGGGGAGGAGCTGGGGAGAAGCCAGTGAGCCTCCCCTTCACAGGGTCAGGGAATCAGGGAATGCTTTGGGTGGGAAGAGACCTCAAATCCCCCCCAGTGTCACCCCAGCCATGGCAGGGACAGCTCCCACTGTCCCAATGTCCAGCCCCAATGTCCAGCCTGGCCTTGGGCACTGCCAGGGATCCAGGGGCAGCCACAGCTGCTCTGGCAATTCCAGCCCAGCTGGGAATTCCTGGTGGGAGCACTGGGAGAGCCCCCCCTGCCCCCACAGGATCCACTGAGCCCGGGAGCTGTGGGATCAGGGAAGCTTTGGGATGGATCCAAACTTTCTCCATTCTCTGGGCCCTGGGGTGGGAAAAACACTGGGAAAACACAGGAGAACGACAGGAACCCTGAGAGCTGCAGGGTGGCTTTTGTGAACTTCAATACTTAGAAAATTATAATTTTATAGCTAAAATTAAATTAAATTAATTTGAGGGTCTTCCACTGCCACCCCCTTGGTGGCTGTCACAGCCCTGTGGGTGCTGGTGTCCTCCACCCTCAGCCCTGGGCACATCAGCTGAGCTCTGTTTAATCTTCACCCTAAATCCCAGCTCTAAACTTCAGGCTGAGCCTAAGCCAGGGTTTATCCTGTCTTGTCTTCCTCTGCCCCAGGCTCCAGATATGGCTGCTGCCCCACCTTGGCAGAGGATGCCCAATCCTGGGAATGTCCCCTGGTGT
>NC_031774.1:61817567-61818958 GCF_001522545.3 Parus major | reverse complement strand
TGTCCCCTGCTGTCCCCATCCCAGCCAGGCTGGGGTGCCCTGGATGTCCCAGGCTGGGGAGCTGCAGGTGGGAGCTGCTGGCCCAGGAGGGTGAGGGATCTCCTGGGAGCAGCAGCACCAAAAGGAGATTTTGCCTTCAGGGCTGGGAACTGGCTCATCCAAACTTTCTCCATTCTCTGGGCCATGGGAAATCCCTGGAAAAACACAGGAGAACGACAGGAACCCTGAGAGCTGCAGGGTGGCTTTTGTGAACTTCAACACTTAGAAAATTATAATTTTATAGCTAAAATTCAATTAAATTAAGTAATTTATTTTTTTAATAAAAACCAGGGATCCTGTGAGCATGAGGGTGATGAGTAGCTCTGTCCTGAGGGCATTGCTGGAGCTGGAGCTGGGAATTTCTTCCTGCAGCTCCCTTGGCACAGCGCTCGTGGCCTCTCCTTGCTGCTCACAGGCCAAGGTGCTTTACCCAAGGAAAAATCTAAATATGACACTCAAATCATATTAATTAAATATGATCCTCAAATGTCAGGGCTCCTGAGGGGACAAACTCCTCTCCCCAGAAATGAGGATGAGCTGGAGAACACGGCAATCCCAGAGGTGAAACTTTGGCTGGACATCGCCTGCTGCTCGGGGAAATGAACTCACTCCTGGCACCAGAGCTCATGCAGGACCTTTAAGAATTAATTACACTATATTACATTGTTTCTTTAGCTTCAGCATTTCTGTAACCCTCAGAATTTGGCAATATCTGGCTGGAAGACAAAGGATTTTTAGAGCAGGAGGCAGCGCAGGCCTGGTCACCTCAGGCCAGCATTTCTTGCAGATTTTGGAGTTTTTTGGCCCTGTTCATCCAGGGCAGGGACAAAACCAGTGGTCCTGATCCAGGATAGTTTAACTGGGCTTGTTTGGAGTTCTAGAGGTGGTGAAACAAAGCAGAGACACATTTTGGGAGCTGTGTTTTGAAGGTTTTATTCAGCATAAGCTGGCTTGGAAGGCAGTGAGGCCTCCCCATGGCTGAGGAGCCCCCAGCAGCAGATCCCTGCCCTGTTATAGATACATTTTATATTGTTGGCTTTTTGCAAATATTAAAATGAATGTTGTGTGGATAAGAATGAGAAATTTTGTTGTATTAATGTAGTTTCCTTTATTTCTGTTATTGATGAAACTTATAAATAGTGCTATAATACATGTATGTTAGGTTATGGCATAGCATTAAAATAAAAACTGCTTTTGTTTGTATAACCCAAAGACTGAGGGAAAAAAAATAGCTGGAGAACTCCTGGATTTGTAAACTCTGTGATCCAGATGAAGCCAGCAGTGGCCAGAGCTCTGGGGGAGGAATTTATTGCATTTCTGGGATCAGGGAATGTAAATCTCGATGGCACCAA
>NC_031774.1:61816036-61817396 GCF_001522545.3 Parus major | reverse complement strand
AAGGGGGCAAGAGAAAACTGAACAGAAGAAGCCCAAAGATGCACAGAAGAATGTCTGAATATGTGTGAGAATTTCTGGATATGGAGCAGGGTTCTGTTTTTAAGGGACAATCCTTTGTCAGTGAGGTGAATGCAGAGACACCCGGCCACATCTGTGTACTTTACTTTATTTTTATCTCCTAATTGTCTTTTTTTATTAAACTTTTAAATTCTATAAAAATGATGTGAAGCTCATTTTTCACAGCCCTGAGCAATGCCACATCCCTTTCCCTCATATTCCCTTGGCTCTGCCATATTCCTGAGGAAAATGCTCTGGGTTTTCAGTGATAAACAGGATGAGGTGATGTGGAGCTTAGAGGGGCAGTGGCACCTCCTGGAATTGTGCCTGAGCAACTCTGAGCTGGCCCCAGGGAGCATTGCTGGGGTGTGGGTGGCCACAAATCTGTGGCTTTCCTATAAATCTGTGTGGTTTTCCCATAAAATCTGTGGCTTTCCCAGAAATCTGTGGCTTTCCCTATAAAATCTGTGGCTTTCCCATAAAATCTGTGGTTTTTCCATAAATCTGTGTCTATACCCATAAAATCTGTGACTTTTCTATAAATCTGTGGCTTCCCCCATAAATCTGTGGCTTTTCCATAAATCTGTGGCTTTTCCATGAATCTGTGTGGTTTTCCCATAAAATCTGTGGCTTTCCCAGGAATCTGTGGCTATCCCTATAAAAACTGTGGCTTTTCCAGAAATCTGTGTCTATCCCCATAAATCTGTGGATTTATGGGAAATAAATCCAGATTTATTTCCCAGAAATCTGTGTCTATCCCTATAAAATCTGTGGCTTTCCCAGAAATCTGTGGCTATCCCTATAAAATCTGTGGCTTTTCCATAAATCTGTGGCTATCCCTATAAAATCTGTGGCTTTTCCATAAATCTGTGGCTTTTCCATGAATCTGTGTGGTTTTCCATAAAATCTGTGGCTTTCCCAGAAATCTGTGGCTTCTCCAGAAATCTGTGTGGCTTTCCCAGAAATCTGTGGCTATCCCTATAAAAACTGTGGCTATCCCTATAAAATCTGTGTGGTTTTTCCATGAATCTGTGTGGTTTTCCCAGAAATCTGTGGCTTTTCCATAAATTTATGGCTTTTACATAAATCTGTGTGGCTTTCCCAGAAATCTGTGGTTATCCCTATAAAATCTGTGGCTATCCCTATAAAATCTGTGGTTATCCCTATAAAATCTGTGGCTTTCCCAGAAATCTGTGGCTATCCCTATAAAATCTGTGGTTATCCCTATAAAAACTGTGGCTATCCCTATAAAATCTGTGTGGTTTTTCCATAAATCTGTGTGGTTTTCCCCACTCCCAGACCC
>NC_031774.1:61811513-61814120 GCF_001522545.3 Parus major | reverse complement strand
TGGAATGGGATGGAATCCCTTGGAATGGAATCCCACCCATCTGGACGGATGGAATCCTCTCCTGGAGCTGGATTCCTGGCCATAATGCTCACTGACCACTCAGAATTGAAGCCACACTCCAGTTTTACTGCACGAGGACGCAGACACTCGTGAGCCCTTGGTTTGAGGGATCAGTTCGTGGCTCCTCACCCTGTGGATGAGGTTGGTGAAGAGGAGAAGAACAAGGAGAAATGAATGGGTTTGGGGAAACAAAGCTCAAAGGGATTGTGATGACAGCGAGGCAGATCTTGCCGGGGCAGTGACACCTCGGGTGGGGAATCCTGGAGCTGCTGCCCTCAGTTTGACCCACACCCAGCTGATGTCAGCTCAGGTCTGAGGTTTCCAGCTGGAACAGGACAAACGACCCCAGTGCTGCTACAAATCCTCTCCAGCCACCTTCCTGCTGCTCTTTGTCCCTGCTTTATTCCTAGTAAATAAGGAATTATTGCAGGAGAGCTGTGACACAGCTCTGCAGCCTTTGCTTTTTCCCTCTCCCAATTAAATTAAGGGTTTTGACATCTCCTCTCTCGGCTTCTGGTCCCACAGTCTCTCTCTGCTTCCCACGTGTCACTGCAGCACAGCTCAGGCACGGCTTTTATTGATCAGATTTTCCATTTGACATTAAATTTAACTGATTTCTACAAGAGGAGACGAAGCCCCAGGGTGGCACCTCAGCCTCTGATTCCTCACGGAGAGGGGAAAGCACCCAATGTTTCCTTTCATTGGGTTGAGATGACAGTAAATCTGATTTATCCTGGTTTGTCCTCCTGGAAACACCTCCTAACTCCATTGGACGTTGGGAGGAGGCTGGGGAGCTTTGGGAAAAACAACAAACAGAAACTTTGAGTTTAAATGTTTGAGAAGGATCAGATGCACCTCCTTCATCAGGGAAGATGGCACAAAGGTGGGTAATTTAATTAAAAATGGAGAGGAAGGAACTGCTACACCACCAGGAAAGCTTTGGGTAAAATTATCCATGGAAAAAGAGTCATTTCCTGCCTGGAAGTGGAAATCTGGGTGAGTGGTCAGGGCTGGCTGCTGCAGAGAGATTTGGGGCACCAGGCTGCTTAATTAACCCTGCTCTAATAATTACTGAACATGGATTTTTTTAATTCTATAATGTTCCCTTGAAGACAGCAATAATGTAGAACTTCTGTCTGCATTATGTGTGTTGGCCTTTCCACTCATTAAGCCCAAGATCACAGAACATCATTTAAATCTTAGTCCAGAATGATCCCCTCTCCCTGCTCAAGCCTCGGCTCATGTCCACTCTGTGGGTGTGAAATTCAATCCCCTCTCCCTGGGCAGGGAATTTTCCTTGAATTGGTTGTGCCACGAAGGCAATCTCCATGGGAAAGGACTCAGAGCAGAGCTGGTGTGGGTGCCTCCAGCTGGGCTAGCACTAAATCCCAGGGCAGTAAATGGTTCTGGGGAAGCCTGGCCTGCCCAGAGCTCTCCCTGATTTTCAGCTCCATCCTGGTGGAGGTTCAGATTTTCCTTCTTGGCCTGAATGAATCTTGAGGGCTCAGGGGAGACTGCTGGGTTCTGCTGCTCCTGCTCTGGTTTGCACTGGGAGAGAAGGGGCAGGTGTGAGGGATGGGGACAATCCCAGTCAGTCTGGAATTGCTGGGAATGCTGGCTGCTCTTTGGATGGGAGATTGGGAATTGGGAATTGCCAGAGCAGCTGTGGCTGCCCCTGGATCCCTGGCAGTGCCCAAGGCCAGGCTGGACATTGGGGCTGGACATTGGGACAGGGGGAGCTGTCCCTGCACATCCAGGGTGGGATGGGGGGGATTTGAGGTCCCTTCCAACCCAAACCATCCCATGATTCTGATTCCCAGTGTGGAATTAACCACTTCACCTCTCCACTGAGACTCCCCACGGTTTCACAGAGCTGCAGGTGCTGAACTCTCAAGTCCTCAATTTCAGGCTCAGTGCCAAGGAAAGGAAGGGCTGGCAGAGGCTCAGGATTTACAGCAGGATCACTTTGCTCTGATATTCAGGTTTCAGTGAAACCCTGGGTGTGCCATGGGGCGAGGAGAGAGCGAGCACAGGATGTGCATCCAGGGAATGGAGAGCTGCAGCCAGTTCCTGACACCCCTGGATGAATTAAACAGGTTAGAGAATTAAATCAATTATAGAGGAGAATTACCAGCCCTGTGTGCACACTCAGCCCGTGCTACAAAAGCTGCAGCTCTGAGGGGGCTCTTCAGGACTTTATTCCAACTCAAGGGCTTTGTTCCAACAATGTGAGTGAGAGAAAAGCTGCTGAAATCATTCCCACTATTCTGGATCTGGAGAGGGATCCCACCAGGGCTGTGGGCTGGGGGATGTGTTGTGTATCCATAACAACCCACTGCCCTGCAGGGTCCCCCTTGTGCTTTTGGGATAAATTTTTATAGCTTTTTTTTTACCAAAGACTATTCCTTTGTGCTCAGGGACCAAGAAAATGCTTAAAAATCGTGCCTGAAGAACGATGTGAAGGAAGCAGTGGCACAAAGCAGTGGGATTTGTTATTCCAGGTGGGCCTGGATAAACCTGGGCCATCAGGAGCTCGGTCTCTGATTT
>NC_031774.1:61807948-61809734 GCF_001522545.3 Parus major | reverse complement strand
CCCAGCCCCTCCCAGCCAGGAATTCCTCCCCAGTGTCCCATGAAAAGAGCAGGAAGCACCTGCAGGGACTGGGGGGAAGTCAAGACCCAGGCAGATGTGGAGCTGAACATCTGGACTTTGGAGTGGGTGGTGGAAAAGGGAACAGGAACTGAAGGGGCAGGTGAGTTAATGGGATAGAAAATGTGATTAACAGCTACTCTTTACTGAAATAGCCTCTTTCTGGTTTTGAACATGAAATAAATTAAATAGCTCTGTGATAAAATCATTTCAAGTTCATTTAAAGTGAAATGATGGAGAGGGCTGGGAAGGGGGAGGCAGGTGGGGCTCCCAGGTTTGGATCAGTTATTTGTAAAACTTCATTAAACCTCACAAAGCTTGAAGAAAACCTGTGATGACTGAAATTTGTGTGTGTTCCTCCCACCTTCCCCTGCCACCTGGCCTTCCACGATATTTCTGTTCATTTGGGCTGTGCTGCAGTGGGGCAGCAGCTGGATGCCAAAAGGGTGGATGTTGTCATGTGAACACAAACCTGGGAGCTGACAAAGCTCTTCACTCTCAAATCCACAGCCAAGTGGGCTCTCTCTGCCTGCCCTCGCTTTGCCAGGTGGTATTTTGCCATTTATTACTGCCTTTTTAAAATATATGTTCTGCAATTCAGATGTGTCTATAACGGGGATGATATACAGTCGTGCTCTGGACTGAGTGCGAGCCATCTGTCAAAAACAAAAGCTAAATTCTCTGTAATAAAAGCCACCAAAAGATTGATATTTCACATTAAAGGCAGAGCTGAAAAAAAAGCAATTTTGTTTATGGGCAAACCTGTGTCTGGCACATTTTTCATGTCATATAAAGATGGAAATCTCACCTTATGGCTGTAGATTGCTGCTATATTTCAGCCTTTACAATTGGGGACAGCTCTGCATGTGCTGCTACCTTAGGAGAGATAATTCCCCACGTGTTGTTGATAGCAATGAGTCCATTTGAACACATTCCTGCTGCTTCCCAAAGTGCAGCATTTCCCACTGGCTGAGCTGCTGGAGCACCTTCTCCAGGAGATCTGATGTGTGTGAAACTCAGTGGTTGCTCTCAGTCCTGTTCAGGGCTGTTCTGGGTCTCTCAGAGAAGCTGTGGCTGCCCCTGGATCCCTGGAATGTTCCAGGCCAGGTTGGATGGAGCTTGGAGCACTCTGGGTTAGTGGGAGGTGCTCATGGCAGAGGGTGGGATGAGATGGGATTTAATTCCTCCCTGCCCAGAGCACTCCAGGATTCTGTGATCTGCTGTGTCTGACCCACAGCACTGGTTTGGTGCCTTGGGCTCTGGGCTTTCCTCTGAGAACTGGGGCTGTGGGAGGCTCAGGGGGGACAGCAGCAGGAATTTCCCCATGGAAAGGACATCTGGCCATGTTTCTGCTGCAGGAGATTGATTCCCCTGCTGCTGCTGTCCCCCAGCTCCAGCTGGCACTCACCTCCCCTGGAGCTGTGCCTCTTCATCCTCCTGAGATCCAGCCTGAGCTCACAGGGTCCGGGATGGTTTGGGTGGGAAGGGATTTAAATCCCACCCAGAGCCACCCCTGGATGGGCAGGGACATCTCCCACTGCCCCAGGCTGCTCCCAGTGTCCAGGGCACCTCCAGGGATCCAGGGACAGCCACGGCTCCCTTGTTAAATTAATCCTGGTTTGGGTTTTTTTGGTGGGGTTTGTTTGTTAAATTAATCCTGGTTTGGGTTTTTTTGTGGGATTTGTTTGTTAAATTAATCCTGGTTTGGGTTTTTTTTGTGGGGTTTGTT
>NC_031774.1:61800347-61806780 GCF_001522545.3 Parus major | reverse complement strand
TCAGGCCTCAGGCTGGGCCAGGGGAGGCTCAGGGTGGACAGCAGCAGGAATTTCCCCATGGAAAGGGCGCTCAGGCCTTGGAAGTGCCCAGGGAGGTTTGCAGTGCCCATCCCTGGAGGTGTCCCAGGAATTGCTGCAGGTGGCACTCGGAGCTCTGGGGACAGGGTGGGCACAGCTGGGACTCTGATCCTGGAGGGCTTTTCCAGGCTCAGGAATTCCAGGATTCCATGGGACACGGTGTGACAGTGACAGGGTTTGCTCCCTGCTGGCTCTGGACACCTCTGGGTGCAGATCTGTGTCCACCCAGAGCTGCAGTAACACCCACCCGAGCTCCTCCTGTCATCCCTGAGAATTCCCTGCCAGCTCTGGATGATGATTTCTGCTTTACAGGGAGAGTAAAACGTGGATGAACAGAGTTAAGTATCCCACACGGATATGTGACCACACATGGCTTGAAATGGGAGCAGAAAGAAAACGATTTGAGATAGAAAAGCAATTCAGAGCTCCCTCCCAGGCAAGGCTTGTTCCAAGGGCTCATCCCGCTGTTTTCCAAGATCAAAGGATCAGCAGAGCAACAAACGGGTGAGAGGCTTTTAAATTGAAAACAAAATCCCTCCTTGATCTCGATAACAGCAAAAGACAACTTTGCTCCTTGGCTTTGGCCACAACAACCTCGTGACTTTTGGGGAAGAATTTCATTCTGAGCAGCGTGGGCCAAACAATTAATGGAATATTTTGGTCTCCAGCTGATTGTGGGATAATCTGGTGGTCAGCAATTCTTCTGGGAGAAACAGCAGAATGGCATTAAATTTGAATATCCATTTCTTTTAAAAAGCCTAAAACCCCCTCAGAAACAGTGCAATTTCATTCTGAAAGAAAATTCATAAAAAAAAAATGAGTCAGGAGCAGTTTTCTGTTTTGACATCTTCAGAAAATGTTTTTTTAAACAAAATATTGTGGGGTTTTGTTATTTTTTTTTTCCTTTTTAATACACACATTTTACTGAATCAGCAAGTTCCAATTTGTCTTTTCCAAGCCCCAAATTGCCATTTTTTCTGAGTATTTCTCTTTGAGGAGTTTGCACTTTCCAGGTTTTGTTCTAATTAAGGATGAAGACAAAGCTGAAGGTTGAGAAAAGCGAGTCCCATCCTTGTGTGTGTGATCTGTGCTGGGTGTCCAGGGCAGCACCTGGAATGAGCCCTGCTCACCAGGGTCCTTCCTGTGCAATTTTATTATGGAATTCACAGGATCTGAGAGAAAAGTTCAGCATTTCAGCCACCAGAAAGCACAAAGGAAAACATCAGATTGTGACTGCAGCTTGTGCCTGCAGAATCAGCTTCTGTGGTTCAAGAGGAATTCAGGGGAAATCAGGAAATTCAGGGAAATTCAGCACCAGGGTCTGTAACCTCATGGGTTCTCCTGGGAGGTTCTGTGCTTTGGATATCCTGGTGTTATAGATACATTTTATATTGTTGGCTTTTTGCAAATATTAAGATGAATGTTATGTGGATAAGAATGAGAAATTTTGTTGTATTAATATAGTTTTCTTTATTTCTGTTATTGATGAAACTCAGAAATAGTGCTATAATACATGTATGTTAAGCTATGACATAGCATTAAAACAAAAACTGCTTTTGTTTGTGTAACCCAAAGACTGAAAAAGAGCTGGAGATCTTTTTTCCTTTTGTAAACTCTGTGATCCAGATGAAGCCAGCAGTGGCCAGAACTCTGGGGGAGGAATTGATTGCATTTCTGGGATCAGGGAATGTAAATCTCGATGGCACCAAGAGCATTGATCTATTGGGAAGGGGGCAAGAGAAAACTGAACAGAAGAAGCCCAAAGATGCACAGAAGAATGTCTGAATATGTGTGAGAATTTCTGGATATGGAGCAGGGTTCTGTTTTTAAGGGACAATCCTTTGTCAGTGAGGTGAATGCAGAGACACCCGGCCACATCTGTGTACTTTACTTTATTTTTATCTCCTAATTGTCTTTTTTATTAAACTTTGAAATTCTATAAAAATGATGTGAAGCTCGTTTTTCACACTGGGATAACCAGGAATCCCTCAGGGGCATTCCCAGCAGGGAGCAGCACCTTCCAGCCCATCCCCAAATCCTGCTTTGGGGTGTCTGGAGCAGTGACCCCACAAAGCTCATCCATGAGGATGAGACCCCTTTATCCCCACTGGCCTTTCCTCCCCAAAATCCCTTTTTCCCGGTTTCCCTGCATCCAGCTGGCTGTGACCCTGCAGCCTGGATCCCTTCTCTGGCTTTGAAACCCCATCAGATGCTTCCCTTCCTCTCTGTGTTCGCTTTTTCCTGCTCCTTCCCTCCTTTAATGAATCCCTCAAAGCAGAGAGGTTTTCAAACCCCATCTCCCTTTCAAGAGACTCCCTCTGATCTACCAGAGATGTTTCTCTCATCTGAGGAGTGCACAAGGAGACTTCAGTGCCTTGCAGGGGAACAGAGATGCCCAGGAAATGCTCTCCCTGCAGGGCTTTAATCCCTGCTCGTGGCAGGGAGGAGAGGTCGTCTTTGCTCTTCTCTGGGGCTGTTCTGTTTCTCTGCCTTAGAGCTGGGAAATCTGGGATTTTGGGAATCCATCCAAACTCTGGAGTAAAAGGAAGAGAGGCAATTCCTGCTGCCTTGGGGACACACCACGAGCTGATTTTCCCCCAGTGGAGTTTCAGCTCCAGCAAAAATTGCAGCACAATTCCCACCCAAGTCGTGGCTCCTCTCCACGGGCACACACTCAGACCTTGGGTGCCTCCAGGCCTCTCCCTGCTCAAAAGGCTCCTTAAAACACCAAAATCCTGGAAATGTGAGGGTTGGGAAGTGAGTTTGGATCAGTGGCCTCATACTCAGGTGGGGACTGACACGGCTGGCGAGGCACAAAAACAAACCCCACAGCAGGGGAAGCTACACATTCATCTGTTACTTCTTTTTTTTGAAGTTCAAAAGTATTAATTGAACTGTTTTGGGCAGATAAATTGGGAGGGCAAGGATAAGGCTGACTCCTGAAATTTGTGTTAATTTAATATTGGTTTCTTTCCGCCCAGAGGAGCGAGGAGGTCACGCTGCAGGATGGAGGAGCTGGTAACACATTCCAAAGGGTCTGGGAAGATCCAGGGACCCTTTTGCCTCTTTCAGTGCAGGAGGTGAGGCAGGATTTAGCCAGGGAAATCTCAATTCCTGCAAGGATCACGGGCAGGGTGGTTTCAGCACCAGCTCCTGGTGCCAGACCCGACATCAGCAGGGGATGGAGGGACAGGAGCCAGGGAATGGCTCCCAGTGCCAGAGGGCAGGGATGGGTGGGAGATAACTGGGAATTGGGAATTGCTGGCTGGGCTGGAATTGCCAGAGCAGCTGTGGCTGCCCCTGGATCCCTGGCAGTGCCCAAGGCCAGGCTGGACATTGGGGCTGGACATTGGGACAGGGGGAGCTGTCCCTGCACATCCAGGGGTGGGATGGGTGGGATTTGAGGTCCTTTCCACCCAAAGCATTCCATGATTTTACACCCTGCTGGTTTGGTTTCAGTCCCAGATTTCTGCTCAGCATTCCCCACATGTTGCTGGTGTTGGCTGCTCCTCCCCACCAAGAGATTTTCAGCTGTGAACCTCTCACTCCTCTGCAGCATTTCTCCTTGGGGGGGATCCCAGCATCCCGAGGATGTTTGGAGCAGGAATGACATCCTGCTGCAGTGTCTGAGTGCAGAGGAAACCTCAATACTTCATCCCATAGCCTGGAGCTTGGGCATTCCCACTGAACTGAGGAGTTTATTCCTGTCTTCTGGTTATTTATGGCTGGGAGTTGATCAGAGCCTCCCAGCTGGGATCAGGTACCCAGACACATCTCAGGCAGCTCCAGGCTGGGGAATTCTCTGAATTCCTCATTTTCCACAGACACTCTGGTTGCTGAGACAGCAGCTGTGGAAATTCCTGCATCCAGGTGATTTGGGGTGAAGCTCACTGTGCAGGAGCTCAGTTTGGTGGGGAAGCCCTGGCCTCCTGTCTGCCCATGAGCAGATCCTGTTATTCCTGTCTGTTAAATGAATAACTGCATTGGAATATTCAGCTCCATCCTCCTGGATAAATAATCCATCATCTCTCTCTAGCTCTGCCAGCTTTTGTGAATGCCAGAGCTCCTCATCCACTCCCTGCCTCACTGTGATGTTTAAATTCACCCCCAGCCATCTCAGCAAGAGGCTTTGCATGCAACAACAAATCAGAAAACAAATGGGAAAAACTCTGGGAATGGTTTGTAAATGCATGGGCACATCTGATCTGTCAGAAGAGTTTGTCAGGTTGTCCAATCACTGCAGCAAGCAGCACATAACTCACCTGGGAGACAGCAGAGCACACTTTACAAGTGTTGATCTGCGGTGCAATAATTGGGAAACTCCTGGAAAAAGCCCCTTTTGCCATGGATATCCAGTGCCAGGGGCTGCTGGATGCCAGTGTGATTGTGGATTTATACATCCTGATGGTGGGATTGAATGGCTTTTTTCCATCCCAGTTCCCCCAGAGGGTTCCTTGGGGTCAGGGACAAATGTAACCCTGGGATGCTGAAGTGTTTTATTACTCTTGAAGAGGAGGAAATGCAACTTTCAAATGGAAAATTGTGGTGGAAGGTCTGCCCCAAGCTGAACTTGGACTTCTTAGGGATATTAAAGAAAAAATGAAGTGGGATTATCAGCTTCTCTTGCTCTCAGTAAAACCTGGATGTTTTCAGGGCTTCCACAAGCCCCAAGCTCTCTGCTAAAATTGAGTTAAGCAGATGATAAGAGGAGATTATAAATGCAGAGATCCTGGAAATGTGAAGGAGAGCCCTGTTTGCTTACTGAGGCATAAAAACTTCTTATTGGGGACTTAGATCTTAGTCATGTACGTTTAATTTGATTTTAGATCGTGTTCTCTGACCAAATTGCTTGCAGTTTTTGTGTGTGGCACTGGGTGTGTTCAGATGATCATCTGAGAAAGGCTTTTATTTGTAAATTAGTCTGATTGAGGGGGAAGGCTGAGCTGTGAATCCATGGAATTCTGGGGGGGTCAGGTCTTTCCAGAGCAGCTTCATAAAGGAGGAGGGATGGGGATCTCTGGTTTTTATCATGGGATATTGGAATCATTTGGATTCCAATGATCCATGGGATCATGGGATCATTTAGGCTGGAAAAGTCTGAGATCATCCAAAGTTTAGGTGTGTTATAAATACAAATTATATTTTTGGCTTTTTGCAAATATTAAAATGAATGTTATGTGTGTAATGTTGGAAAATTTTGCTGTGTTAATACAGTTTATTTCTGTTATTGATAAAACTTAGAAATAGTGGTGTAATAATATCTATATCTATATCTATACATACATATATATATTTATATATTTCTTAGGTTGTAGTATGGTATTAAATTAAAGACTGCTTTTATTCATATCACCCAGAGAATGAAAAGATGGTCAGAAAACCCCCTGCATTCTCAGGTTATTTTATTCTTATATTTATTTTATTTTATATATTTATTTAATGAATTTATTATTTATTATAGTTATTTAATATTTATTTTATATATTTATTTTATATATATATTGAATATTTATTTATTAATTATATTTATTTATGTTTATTTAATATTTATTTATTATTTATTATATTTGTTTAATATTTATTTTATATGTTTATTGAACATTTATTAATTAATTATATTTATTTTATGTTTATTTCATATTTATTTATTATTTATTATATTTATTTAATATTTACTTTATATATTTATTGAACATTTTTATGTTTATTTCATATTTATTTATCATTTATTATAGTTATTTAATATATATTTTATATATTTATTGAATATTTATTAATTAATTATATCTATTTTATGTTTATTTAATATTTATATATTATTTATTATATTTATTTTATATTTATTTTATTTGTTTGTTTTATATTTATTTATTAATTATATTAAATTTTTATTTATTTTATATTATTTATTTTATTTTATTTATTTTATATTTATTTCATTCTGACAGATGAAGACAGCTGTGAGCTCCAAGGGAGGAATTTCCTGAACCTCTGTTATGGGGAGTGTGAGACTGGATGGAGCCACAAGGAAGATTGATCTGCTGGGGGGAGCTGAAGTTAAACAAAGTTAAACAAAGTTTAATTTTGAAGTTAAACAAAGGAACATCTCAGCTTCAGGGGAATGTTTGAATCCTGCAGGAGAACCTGGGAATGTGCAGCAGGCCGGTGTTTGTAAGGGACAATCCTCTGTCAGCAGGGCTTGGCTGAATGCTGAGGGGCTGCATTTCTTCATTTGAATTTATTTGTGTCTCCTCATTGTTTTTCTCTTCAGGAATTCCGTGGCTGTGCCAGCCTGGGGAGCCTCAGCAGCGATGGCAGAGTTTGGGGTGCACCTCTCATCACCAGGTGTGTGCAG
>NC_031774.1:61795325-61799826 GCF_001522545.3 Parus major | reverse complement strand
GGATTTCAGGTCCCAAAGCATCTCAGGATTCTGCTCATCCAAGGGCTGGAGGGGCTGCTCCATGGTCCTGGCTCTTCTGCGCTGCTGTCCCCTGTCCCCAGGGCTGGGACACAACTTCCACCTCCACCCGTGGCTCCCCAGCCGAGCTGTTCTCCAGCCCCAAACTGGGAGAGCTGGAATGTCCCCGTTGGTGTCACCTGGGGGTGTCCCCACCCTGCACAGCTGCTGTCACTTCAGCCTGGCCATCCCCACACCCTGAGCTGCCCTGGCTGCTGTTTCCATCCACGTCCCTGACAAATTCCTGCCTCCCCCATTGCAGCTCCTGGAGCTCTCTGAGGCTGGGCAGGTGAGGAGCCACCTGAGACTCACCTGGAGCCGGGGAGTCTCCATCGCTAATTGCTCCCGAAATATCCCCATTCGTTTGGAAATCGCGTTGCCATGGCAACCATCATTTCCATGCATTCCGAAGATCAGACACCTCTCGAATCAATTTGTTTTCCCTGGTTGCCATAGGGACAGACATTTTGTCAGAATCCTTTAGGGAGAGAGAAATCCGGAGATTTTGTGGGGAAAGGAGAGGCAGAAGGAGCCCCCACCCTCCCAAATTCCTCCTGCCCAGCTCTGAGTGAGCGTTTTTGGGTTTGGGTACCAACAGCCCCCCATCCCTGCCCCAGCTGCAGCTCCAGAGCCCAGCAGCTGCTCGTGCCCCAGCCTTGGGGCTGCTCCAGCCTGGCCACATCACAGCTTTCCTCTGATGCCTTCTCCTCTTAAACCTGGCTTTAGAGGGCTGCACCTCTGCCTTGCCCACCTCTGCTCCCAGAGCTTGGGAAGCTGCCCAGAAATCTCCTCTGGGTTCTCATCAGTGTATCCACACACAGCAGGAGCATCCTGGAGCACCTGAACGGGAATTTCACTGGAGCCAAGGCCCTGGAGAGCAGCTCTGCTTTCCTGCAGCTCTGGTTTTGTTTGGATTGCACAGCACAGCTCAGCTCTGCCGCTTGATTGAAGCAGTTTGGGCTTCTCTGCCTTCCCCACCCCCCTGCTCAGCTCCTGGGCTCTCCAGGAGAACTCCTGGCCTGCCAGGAGATGTTTGGGGTGAAAGAAAAGCCAGGAGTTAAGAGCAATAATCTGAGCTCAGTGGTTTTGGTCTCCCCCAGCCCAGGTTTCTGCAGTCTCTTACCTTTAGGAATAACAAAGCCATTTTTGGATCCCACCCTGGGGATACTGCAGAGCCCTCTGGACACTGCTGTGCCCTGAGCTCTGCCCTGCTGGAGCAGGGGGTGGCACCTCTGGGGTCCCTTCCCTGGGACCCTGTGACTCCATCTGCGCTTGACAGTCTGGGGAATAAAGAATATTTGGAAGAATCTGTTATTGAACACCCGAGTGCTCAAACTGCCGCTGAGTTTTGGAAAACAAATCAATCTCGTGAGCATGGGTTAGGAATTTCCCCGTGGGCTTGGAGGCTCCAGCAGGATCCAGGGCTGTTCCTGCCATGGGGAAGCCTCTCCCCTGCCTGCCAGAGGCCATGGAATGCTCCTTCCCTCGGGAATGTCCGGGCACTGGAGCTGGGAGCTGGCATCTGGCAGAGCCACTGAGGGAAATCCCTCAGGGGTGGGAGATGCTCCTGTTCCTCCTGCTCCTCCTGCTCCCTAAACCCAGCCATCCTCTGCTCCCAGACCTGGGCTGAGCACGGAGCTCTGGAATAGCTGGAATGGAAATGGGAGGAAATGGGAGGAAAACCCATTGCTCCCTGTGGGAGATCAAAATGGAACGGTGCCCTCCGTCCTGAATAAATCACCGGTGGCACTTGCAGGTGTTGGTGTCGCCCCACCTTTCCTTGCTGTTACCTGCACATTCACCTCCACTTGGTGGTAGCATTTTCTCGGTCTTCCCTCCTCTTTCCCGGCTTTTGGAGTGGCTGTGGATGCGAGCAGGGAGCTTTGGAGCAGAGGAGCCTTGGCTCGGTATTTTCCTGTGACACAGTCAGGTCTGAGCCTCTGATCCTGCCCAAACCATCCTGGATTCTGTGCTGGAGAACACCCTGGGACAGGTCCCATCCCCGTGACCCCAGGGGGACACTCAGCCCTTCGGGCAGGACAGGCAGGGACAATTTCAGCCCCACAACCCATCTCTGTCCCCTCCAGGCCCCAAAAATCAGAGCAGCCTGGCCCTACAGGCAGTGCAGAGCTTTCAGCACCACGACCCTCATCCTCCTCACTCATTTAAAGCACAACAATCCTTTCAATCCAGGGACCCTTCCCAGGACACCAGAGCCTCCCAGTCCCTCCCAGGACAGGGACAGTGACAAGACAGTGCCACCTTTGCCTGAACAGTTAAAGCAGAGCCTGCAGTGCCCAGCTGAGCCCTCCAGCCTTTTCCTTTCCATATCTCTGGAGAAACCACAGCCAGAGAAGAGCATTTCAACACCTGGCACAGCCAGGACAAAACCTCTCACCACAGCCCAGGTCGCCACAGTCCCTGAGACATCAGGAGATGAAAAAGTTTCCTCTCCCAGTTGTCCCAGCCCCTGTGGCAATCGATTCTTTGGGGAAGAACAAGAGTTTTTAACTTGCAAACCAACTTAGTGTGTTTGAATATCCACGAGCTGCCAGTGATTGGAAGCCTGCTGCTGCCAGGAAAGGGAACAGCAGTCACAGCCCTCAGACGAGCCATTTATAAATGGCACACTTCAATTAAAAGAAATCAAATCAATATGACAATAATTTCATTTGCAGCAGGTGGTGCTGCAATTTTTCTCTCTGGGAAATGGGATGCACCTGTGCAGCACGGAAAGAGCAGCAAAGGCCTCATCCACAACCTTTAATCCCAGTTTTGCTCAGACCTCCAAGGGTTAACAGCAGCCAAAAGCAGCGAGAGCAGAACGAGCTGCAAGGTGGGGAATTTATGGAGATTTTTAACAGCCAAAATAAAAAATAAACCAGCAGTGACATCACCTCTCAGTGCCACCCTGAGCCTGTTCCCAGCTCTCCTGCAGCATCTCCATCGCTCCTCTCCACGGGAAAAATCCCTCCTGTCCCTCTTGGCAGGGTGGGAATGGTCAGCAGCAGCTGGGACCAGTCTGGGGCAGGTTTGGGTTAAAGGAACCCCAAATCCCCCCCAGTGCCCCCCTGCCATGGCAGGGACAGCTCCCACTGTCCCAATGTCCAGCCCCAATGTCCAGCCTGGCCTTGGGCACTGCCAGGGATCCAGGGGCAGCCACAGCTGCTCTGGCAATTCCAGCCCAGCCAGCAATTCCCAATTCCCAATCTCCCATCCATCCCTGCCCTCTGGCACTGGGAGCCATTCCCTGGCTCCTGTCCCTCCATCCCTTGTCCCCAGTCCCTCTCCAGCTCTCCTGGAGCCCCTTCAGGCCCTGCAAGGGGCTCTGAGCTCTCCCTGGATCCTTCTCCTCTCCAGGTGAGCATTCCCAGCTCTCCCTGGATCCTTCTCCTCTCCAGGTGAGCATTCCCAGCTCTCCCTGGATCCTTCTCCTCTCCAGGTGAGCATTCCCAGCTCTCCCTGGATCCTTCTCCTCTCCAGGTGAGCATTCCCAGCTCTCCCTGGATCCTTCTCCTCTCCAGGTGAGCATTCCCAGCTCTCCCAGCCCTGGAGCAGCTCCATGGGCTCCTCTGGGCTCCAGCACCTTCCCAGAGCTCCTGTGCTGGTGCCCTGGGCTGACCCAGCTCTGCAGGTGAGATCTCACCTGAGCTGGAGCAGATCTCCCAATTTCCTTCCCAAATCTCCCAGTTTCCTTCCCAACTCTCCCAATTTCCTTCCCAACTCTCCCAATTTCCTTCCCAACTCGTCTGTTCCCCTCTCAGGTGCTCTGGGGGGTCGGGGGGTGCTCCCAGCCTCCCCAGGGCTGTGGCAGGGGAAGGAAGAGCTGTGTCTCCACAGGAAAGGGGGATATTCCAGCCAGGGGAAATGCAGGATTCCTGTCCTGTTCCAGGTGCTGGGATGGGCTGGATGTGAGCTCTGGGGAGGGATCTGGAATTGCCATGGCTACCCCAGCCAATGCTCAGCTCTAGGAATCATTATCTGGGATGAGGAATAAAGCTCTTGGCACATTCCCGCTGCAGAACGCACACAGCTCGGCTTTCCTGGGCTGCAGGCTCTGTCAGGAGCGGTGTAATTACCGTAATGAGCTTTTGGCAGTGCAGACCTGATCCTCCTCTGCAGAGAGCAAAGCAAAAGGTGGCTCTGGAAGAGGAAGGATTCCTCCCCATCCCTCTCCTCCCGCCCTCCTCGGTGCCCAGACGAGCAGAGCTGAAAGCTGAATTTCCCCCAGGAGATGTCTCAGCGTGTGGCAGCTGCTCGTGGAGGATCCTCCAGGAGACATCTGCTGCAGCTCTGGATCCGAGAGCAGGGGAGGGGATCCCAGGGATTGATGGAAATCCTGGAATTTGACATGGGAATAAAGCACGAGACAGGGGGTGCAAGGGGCAAGGACAGAGCGGGGGCACTGGGGAGAAACACAGGGCACTGCAGGACCCCAAAGGGC
>NC_031774.1:61794327-61794903 GCF_001522545.3 Parus major | reverse complement strand
AGGACCCCCCAGAGCGCTGTAGGATCACCCAAATGCAGCTCTGAGCAGTCTGCTGGAGGGAAAGCTGTTCCTGTCCTGCCATGGGGGTGGGAACTGGAGGAGTTTTAGGGTCTCTTGGGTTCCAACCCATTCCATGTGCTGAGATGAATAGGGACTGGGAGCTGGGAATGGTCCCAGACACACAGGGATGTTGTTCCTGTCATCCCAGTTCAGCCTGCAGCACTCATGGAACTGCAATCCCGTGGGTTTTATTCCTTAAAATCCCATCCCAGCCTGGGATTTCCCCTTCCCGGGCTCTTTGCATTTGGCCTTTTCTGGCAGCTCAGCAGGGAATGTCCTGCAGGACCCTGAGCACTGAGGTGCCTTTGGTGCCTCCTCCTGACCCCCATTCCCACAGCAGCACAGGAGGGCAGGGGAAACTGGGAATTAATAAAATCATGGAATTACAGAATGGTTTCTTTTGGAAGGGACCTCAAATCCCCCCATCCCACCCAGCCATGGCAGGGACAGCTCCCACTGTCCCAATGTCCAGCCCCAATGTCCAGCCTGGCCTTGGGCACTGCCAGGGATCCAGGG
>NC_031774.1:61788791-61790528 GCF_001522545.3 Parus major | reverse complement strand
ATCTGGGAGGATGGGCCTTCATCACCTGAGGCTGGAATTGCACAATGAACCCAAGGTGGAAATGGAGCAAAACTGATCCCAGTGTCCAACTCCTGACCCATCTTGGCTGGAGCCAGGGCTGGGCTCTTGCACTGCCCAAGGTGCATCCTTGGAAGGGCTTTTAATGAATCCCTGCTTTATTCCTTTAACTCTGCTCCAGTTATGCTCCAGAGTCACACACCAGAATGCAGAATCTGGGAAATATGAAGCTGAAACTTGAGGATCCCCCCTTGTCCAGGAACACTCCAGGGACAGAGGCCGTTCCTGGCTCACAGCTGGTGCCCCCGTGCTGGGCCTGAGCAAGAACCTCCTGACAGGGAGGGATGACCAGAGCAAGTTACTGACACCCATCTCTCAAAAAATCTGCTGGATTTGTGTCCTTGCACTTGGAAAAGTCTGGAAGAGCCACTCTGCCCCCCAAATCCCCATTTTCCTTGTGGCTCTGCCTGCCTTTGGTGTCCCCAGTGGGACCTGGGGCAGCAGAGTCACACCCTGAGCTCTTCCCTCCTGCTCCAGCTCTGGCTTTGGGCCTCCAGGTGTGTCCAAAGCTCTGCTTTCTGCCGTCTCTAATGGAACAATGATCATTTTCATCACTTTACCTCCTCCAGTCCAAGCTCCTGTCTGATTCTCCAGGCCTCAGTGGTACTGAAGTGCTTTCTTCATGAGACAGCTCCCTTAATCACCGGGCTCAAATCATCTCCAGGAAGTCACAGGAGGAAAATGGGCTCTCTAGCACATGGAGAGGTTAAGAAATAATGCTTGGTCAACTTTGCAAAGCAATTTGAAGTCTCTCTGTGAAATGATAAGTGCCAGCTGAGAGCTGTGCATTATTGGCCACCTCTTATCTCCAATTGACCTTTCCTGGCCAGTTGAGCACCCAGGCAGGGAAGCAGGGCTCTCATCTCCTGCTGCCTCAGCACCCAGAGCCCAGAGCAGGGCTGAGGCCAGGCCAAACCCCTTTTGGGGTCACAGCAGAGACACCCCCAGAGACAGAGACCCCAGGGATGGCAGTGGGCCTTGGCAAAGTGCTGAGAGTGAGGGGTTTAATTCTCCTGGCTGCTTCAGAACGAGGGGTTTAACTCCCCTGGCTGGTTTAGAGTGAGGGGTTTAACTCCCCTGGCTGGTTTAGAGTGAGGGGTTTAACTCCCCTGGCTGCTTCAGAGTGAGGGGTTTAACTCCCCTGGCTGGTTTAGAGCAAGGTGCTTTCATTCCCTGGCTGTTTCAGGGGGTTCCTTTCCCTGCTGGCTGTTTCAGGGTGTTTTCTTTCCCTGCTGGCTGTTTTGGAGGTGTTTTCTTTCCCTGCTGGCTGTTTTAGAGGGGTTTATTTCCCTGCTGGCTGTTTTGGAGGTGTTTTCTTTCCCTGCTGGCTGTTTTGGGGGGTTCCTTTCCCTGCTGGCTGTTTTAGAGGGGTTTATTTCCCTGCTGGCTGTTTTGGGGGGGTTCCTTTCCCTGCTGGCTGTTTTGGGGGGTTCCTTTCCCTGCTGGCTGTTTTGGGGGGTTTATTTCCCTGCTGGCTGTTTTAGAGGGGTTCCTTTCCCTGTTGGCTGTTTTAGAGGGGTTCCTTTCCCTGTTGGCTGTTTTAGAGGGGTTCCTTTCCCTGCTGGCTGTTTTAGAGGGGTTCCTTTCCCTGCTGGCTGTTTTGGGGGGTTCCTTTCCCTGCTGGCTGTTTTGGAGGGTTCCTTTCCCTGCTGGCTGTTT
>NC_031774.1:61785959-61787914 GCF_001522545.3 Parus major | reverse complement strand
AGCCCCAATGTCCAGCCTGGCCTTGGGCACTGCCAGGGATCCAGGGGCAGCCACAGCTGCTCTGGCAATTCCAGCCCAGCCAGCAATTCCCAATTATCTCCCATCCATCCCTGCCCTCCTCCAGCCCCAAGCCATTGTGGTTTTCCATCAGAGCAGATTCTCTGGTGGGTGGTGCTGAGGGAATGAAGGGATCACAAATCCCTCTGGTCCCAGCCTTGCAGAGCTGCTGGCACCAGTCCCTGGGCATCTCCTGCTCCCAAAGGGAGCTCCCTCCAAAGTCACTGTAATTCCCTTTTGCTCCAACATTCTCACCAGCTTTTAGGGTGGAATTAAGCACTGGAAGTGCCCAGGGAGGTTTGCAGTGCCCATCCCTGGAGGTGTCCCAGGAATTGCTGGAGGTGGCACTCGGAGCTCTGGGGACAGACCAGGCACAGCTGGGACTCTGATCCTCGAGGGCTTTTCCAGCCTCAGGGATCCTGGGATTCTGTGGGATGCTGAGAATTGTTATTGAATAATGAACAATTCAACTTTAATTCTATTTATTCTGTTTTATGTTCGTGTCGTTTCCCATTTTGATTAACATTCAACGCGCCGTGGGAACAAGGGATCTGCAACAGACTTAATTCCAATAAACTCTGTGTTAGGCAAAAAATATCCCCATATCATTGCTCCAGGTAAAAATGGGGAGATTGGTGGTGTCGGGGCCTCAATTTGCCACATTTCCTCAATCCTTCCAAAATCCAGTGTGGAAGCTCTGCCTCTTGCCCACCTCCTCTGCTTTGCCTTTCCTGCAGTGTCCTCCCAGGATTTAAGGACTCCAGAGCTCTGCTCCCAGATTCCACGTGTTCTTTCCATGTGTGATTTTTAGGTGACATAAATGGTGTTTATTCAGAAAAGGAATGGATTCATTTTCTCCTGCATCCATTTATTCCAGCTCTCCTGGTCAGCATCCCAGCCAGTATCCCATAAATAAATGGGATCAGTCTCAGCCCCCTCTGTGATCTCCTCTGCCCAAGGTGGAATAGCTGGAAGAACCCACTGCTTTCCCATGATCACCCTAATGAAATATTTAATGAGATTAATCAGTGGAACCTCATTAGCCAGGGAGCTTCCTGGGCTCAGCTCCTGTGGCCTCCTGGTGTTTTGTGCAGGGCTTTGGAGATCTGGATTTGTTCATCTCCATCATCTCCTCTCAGAGCTGCTGCCCACGGCCATGGGCTGTGCTGGGCCCATCTCCTGATGCCTGTGGAAGGTTAGATAGGAATAAAACACAGAAAGAAGATTTTTATTTTTCCCCCCACCCTGATTTCTATTTAAAACAATCCTCAAACCCACGGAAAAGTGTTATTTTGTGTTTTCCCCCCAGGCTGATGGTGGCACGGCACAACCAGTGGGGAGGAAGTCCTTGAGAAGTTTGGCTTTACTGTAAATTTGAGATTGGTTTGCAAGAAAGGAAACAATAAATTTATTAATAATACATTAACCACATGAGAGGGTGATTTATAGAAAAACCCCTTCCAACACTGGGGCTGCCCTGGACCCCTGGCAGTGCCCAAGGCCAGGCTGGGCACTGGGGCTGGGACAGTGGGAGGTGTCACCACCATGGGTGGGATTTCAGGTCCCTTGGACCCAAACCATTCCTGCCTCTGTGATTCCACCACTTTATGGTGAGTTTGTTCTCCATGGGAACCTTTTTGGTGAGTTTGTTCTCCATGGGAACCTTTTTGGTGAGTTTGTTCTCCATGGGAACCTTTTTGGTGAGTTTGTTGTCCATGTCCCAGGGCTGTGGTGCCCGTGGAGGATCTGAATCCATGCTCAGCTCTGTGCCCATCCCACGGCCTGTCCCTGTCCCCGTGCCCTGTGTGTGGTGGCTGTTGGTCTGTCCCTGGTGTGCAGCACTGATTTCCCTGCACCATCTCCCTGTGCTGTGCCAGGATAATGTTAGAGTCTGCAAT
>NC_031774.1:61778020-61781404 GCF_001522545.3 Parus major | reverse complement strand
TCTCCTTCTCCTTCTCCTGGGGCAGGGGGCTCCCTGTGGAGTGAGCACATCCCACTGGGACGTTTCCTTCCCTGCATGGAATCACAGGATCAGGGTTGGAAAAGACCTGCAAGGTCACGGAGCCCAGGCTGTGACCGATCCCACCGTGGCCAGTGAAGTGTCCCCGAGTGCCAGGACACGTCCAGTGACCCCCCCTCTGCCCTGGGCCAGGGCTGGGCAACCTCAATGGCACAAAGCTGGGCCAGGGATGGGCTCAGGCTGGAGATCAGGAAAGGTTCTTCCCCCAGAGGGTGGAATGAGCTCTGGAAAAGCTCCCCAGGGAATGGGCACGGCCCCGAGGCTGCCGGAGCTCCAGGAGCGTTTGGGCAGCGCTGCCAGGGATGCCCAGGCTGGGATTGTTGGGGGGTCTGGGATGATCCCTGGGGGTCCCAGCTCAGGATATTCCAGGATTCTGTGACACTTCCAGGGAATAAATTGTCCCTGATGTCCAGCCTGAGGGGCTGGGCTGTCTCCCACACCAGTGACCCCCACTCCTCCCCAGGTGCTGTTTGCTGTTCATGGTCCATGACAACATTTTTGTGGTGACTCAAACAGAGCCTTCAGGACGTGCAGGAGATCTGAGGAGCGTTTGAAACCTCTCCAGGATTGTTTATGGCAGCCTCCTGTGAATTTGCACTGAAATGATAACTCTGCTGGGGAAATCAATTATGCCAAGCACTTTGTTACATCATTTTTCAGTGTATTAATTTTCACTTCAACAGAGAAAAGACACGGCGCAGGAATCCATCACTTGTGAACGAGGGGCTGTGCCAGGGCCCCTTGGGCCTCCTCCAGTCCTGCAGGGAAGGAGAAATCCTGGGGAATCTCCAGACATGGGAAGTGGTTACGGATGGGAAGGAAGCAGGGAATGCAAACAAGAGCCAGCTCCATCCTCCGTGCTGGGGATGCAGCTGCACAAATGAGGGCAGGGAAAGCCTTGGGGACACACACAAATATTCCAGCACTGCAGTCCAGCTCCCTGCCTCATTCCCTGGAGCCAGCTTTGGAAATTCCTGCCCTGCTGTAGCTGGGATTTATCATTTGAACCCAAGTTTTAGGGCAGACTGTCAGAACCTCTTCTTAAAGCCACCTAAAATGTAGATGTGGCTTCTTAGGCAGGGATTGTGTCTTCATTTAGCACATTTTAAAATTATTTAAAATTTAAAATTAAAATTAAATTTAAAAATAAAATTTAAAATTTAAAATTATTTAAAAATTAAAAAAATTAGAATTAACTTATGTTTATAATGTTTATATAGAATATAAACTAACTGTTTATATTATAATCATTATTGAATGTGTTATAATTTTATGATCTGTTGATATATTACAATGTACATGTTGTATTAATATATATGGCTGTGATACATTATAATTTTATTTTACTATATTTTATTGTTCTATGTTATATTACGATTACTTTGAGACTCTCTGTACCTCACCTCCAGTCACCCAGGACTCATGTCCAGGACAAATAAAATAAAGCTTTTTATTGAGCAAATTTAAAAGCTGGGAAAAACCCTTCAACTAATCCCACAGCACTCTCAGGCTGTTCCTCACACGGAGAGATTTTCCCTCCTATTGGAATTCTTAATATGAAAACAGGGATTTCATTATTTTTTTTACTCCTTTTTTATCACTGTGGCCATCACTTCCCTGCTTTTTATTCTCCTTTCTCCCACACAAGGGCTAAACTGGAAAGCTGGAAAATGGAAGTTGAAATTTTATCTTGTTGTTCAAGGCTGCTCTGTTACTGTGTGGGAAGGGAGGAATAAATGGTGATGTTAACCTGAAAACCAGGAAAAGGAAAACGAGTTTGGAATTTATTTATTAATCTGTTCTATCTCTTTCCAGCTCTGCTCCTGGGTTTTGTGAAATTCCCCCTTCCTGTGTCCGTGCAAGGAATCCCCGTGGGCAGGAGCTGGAATGGGAATTCCTGGCGTGGCTGGGAAGGCTGAGGTCAGGATATCCCACATTTCCCATCAGCACGAGCCATGAGGAGGGTGACAAATATCAGGGGAGTCCCAAGAAGCTGGAATATCCTCTGCAGCCTCTCCCCAAATCCCGGGATCCCTGAGCCTGGAAAATCCCTCCAGGATCAGAGTCCCAGCTGTGCCTGGTCTGTCCCCAGAGCTCCGAGTGCCACCTCCAGCAATTCCTGGGACACCTCCAGGGATGGGCACTGCAAACCTCCCTGGGCACTTCCAAGGTCTGAGCGCCCTTTCCATGGGGAAATTCCTGCTGCTGTCCACCCTGAGCCTCCCCTGGCCCAGCCTGAGGCCTGAGCTCTCCTCCTGTCCCTGTTCCCTGGCNGGAAGCTGGCAGAGACGTGTCCAGGGAAGCATTTTGTCCTCCTAAGCCAGGCCCAGGCTGTGATCTGGATTAAAACATTCCAGCAGCACCAAGAGATGCTCGAGGGCATCCCCAGGTGCAGATAAAACCCCGGGTTTTATCTTCAGGACTGTGATCTGTGGCTCACCTGGCCACATTTTCCAAGGAAAATAAGAATGCAGCTCTCCTGCCGTGCCTCCACTGCGAGCTCGCTGCAATTCCAGGGAAAGCTGCCTTTGGAAGGAGCTGGAAAGCCGGCAGGGTGATCCTGGAGTGTGGCTGAGGGGGATATAAAGGCATTAAAGTGCATTTGCAGCTCCAAGGCTCTGGCATGGGGAAGGAGGGATGTGCTTCCCTGCTCCATGGGGGAGGGAGAAGGGCTTGGTGCTTCCTGCCAGGACATGGCAGGGGAGGTCTGGGCTGCATTTTGGGAATGATTTCTTCCCCAAAGCAGCCCTGGAGTCCCCAAAACACAGCTGCCCAGGAGTCCCCACTCACCGGAGGCATTTAAAGCCCTGTGGATGTGGCACTTGGGGACACGGGGCAGTGGTGGCCTGGGCAGTGCTGGGGAAGGGCTGCACTCAGTGGGTCATTTCCAAGCTAAATTATTCCATGTTTCTGTGGCTGGATCCTGCCCTGCTCCCTGGGAAGCCTTTGGACACCCCCCACTGGTGATATCCACTGCTCCATGTCCTCAACCTGCACCTTTTGGCCCCAAAATGAGACAGCTCAGCACAGGCAGCAGCTCCTGGAGGCTCCTGCAGCCCCTGCTGAGGTGTTCAGAGGAGCAGTGTTCCCTTTTTTGCTCTTTCCATGGATCATCTGGTGGCTGACATTTAGCACCCAGTGCCATATGTTGTTTTTCCCGGAGTAGGGATGTGCAGCACTGCAAGGAGGGAGCACTGGCACCCTGCCTGAACTTCTCCTCCTTCTCCTTCTCCTTCTCCTTCTCCTTCTCCTTCTCCTTCTCCTTCTCCTTCTCCTTCTCCTTCTCCTTCTCCTTCTCCTTCTCCT
>NC_031774.1:61773062-61775015 GCF_001522545.3 Parus major | reverse complement strand
CAAACCACCCCAAACAACCCCAAACCACCCTAAATCATCCCAAACCACCCCAAATCATCCCAAACCATCCCAAATCATCCCAAACCACCCCAAACCACCCCAAACCACCCCAAATAACCCCAAATCACCCCAAATCACCCCAAATAACCCCAGATCACCCCAAATCAGCCCAACTCACACTGGTAGTGCCCAAGGCCAGGTTGGACATGGCTTGGAGCAGCCTGGGGCAGTGGGAGGTGTCCCTGCCGTGGCACTGGGTGGGATTTGAGGTCCCTTGGACCCAAACCATCCCAGGATTCTGTGATTTTCCCATCCAGACCCACCCCTGACCCCCTGGAGGAGCAGGCTGCACCCCCAGGATTTCCCACAGGTAATTCCTGTCATTTTTGGCTGCTCCTTTTCCAGTCTCTGCCCTTGCAGAAGGCTCAGGAATTGCAGGGGCTGCTCAGGAGCTTCCTCTGAGTCTCCCTGCAAGACCCAGGAATTTTGGAGTAAAGATGCCTGAATTTCCCTCTGGAAAAGGAAAGGAGGGGAAAACAAGCCAAGCAAAACTCTGCTTGTTTGGAGAGAGCAGGGGAGGAGCACAGAGGGGCAGGAGGAGTTAAAGGCTTGGGAAAGATTGTTCCTGCACCGTTGTTCCACTGCAGGTCTTAAAATAGGATTTTCTTTATCCCTTTTTTTTGTTTCTCGCCGTGTTCCTTAATGTTTTATTAATCCTGGTGGTGTCCAAACAGCTCCCTGGGCTTTCCCAGCTCGGCAGGCAGGGATGGAGGCAGCTCCTGCAGCGGAATCAGACACAGCACGGCCAGGATGGGCTGCAAGGAGCTCCTGCATCACCTGGGCTGAGGCCAAAGCCAAGAGTTCCTCGGGATTTGGGATGCTCTGGAACCCCCTGGGTGAGGAGATCATCCCAGGATTATCAGGATGGAGAATGTACAGCTATGGGTTAGAGATTAAATAATCCATTCAATGAATTAATTCAATAATCCCATTCAATGAATTAATGCAATAATCCCATTCAATGAATTAATGCAATAATCCCATTCAATGAATTAATGCAATAATCCCATTCAATGAATTAATTCAATAATCCATTCAATGAATTAATGCAATAATCCCATTCAATGAATTAATTCAATAATCCCATTCAATGAATTAATGCAATAATCCCATNGAAGAAGAGGAAGATGAGGAGCAGCTTCCCCAGAGAGAAGAACTGAGTACTCCCAGTGCAGCAGGAAAAGAAGGAAGAGAAGCCAGTGCCAGTGTCAGAAATGAGAAGGTCCCAGTCGTGGGGGGACTGCAGAGAATGGTGCAGGAGAAACTGCTGGCAGGAGGGGTTAAAGAAAGGAACATTTCTGATCAACCCAGGTCTGGGAGAAGGAATGAGGAGGATCAGATGTGGAGACACAATGGACATGCTGGAACTGGATAATCTGTAAGGTCCCTTCCAACCTGTCCAGCCCCACCCTAAACTTCAGCTCTATCAACTGGGAACTGCAGAAATCCGAGCTAACCACCAGGAGCTTTTATCAGATGTGGCTTTAATCTGAATTTCTGGGGGTTGATGGATATTTTCATCCTCCCCAGAATCGCCTCCTTTGAACTCCCCCAGAAATGATTCCCTTGTTTTCTGCTCGTGCCTCTCTGCTGGGGAACGAGTGGCTCCAGGAGCAGTGACTGTGCTGAAAAAGCTGCTGGATAATGGCAGGAGGCTCCAGGGAGAGCTGGAGATGCAGCCCTGGGAATTCTGGGGATGGGTGAAAGGGGCCAGAGATCCCTGTCACATTTAAAATGAGAACTCAGCCAGATCCCAGCTAAAGAACCCCTGAGGGGCCAGGGCTGGGCAGGTGACACCAGAGTGGCTTTGGCAGAGCTGTGACACTGCAGCCCTGACCTCCCTCAGCATGGCCTGGGCAGCTGGGGGATAAATGGCTCTAAAACCACCCCAAA
>NC_031774.1:61768181-61771482 GCF_001522545.3 Parus major | reverse complement strand
GAGAGACCCCAAAGGAATGCCCCATGGCCTCTCCCTTTATTCGAATAAAGAAAAAGGACTCCTCTGTCTCCTTTTTGGACATCAACCTCTGGTGTTTGTGGATTGATTTTCCTGGCACAATCCAGCCCTGCCCTGGCTCCCGCTGCTCCAGCCCGGCCTTGGGCACCCCCAGGGATCCACAGCTGCTCCGGGAGACAAAACATCGCTGTGGTCCCGGTGGATCCCGGTCAAAACGAGCTCCAGGCGAGCAGGGATCCATCCAAAGGTGGGGAATGCAGGGATCGGGATCCTGCCCCGTGCTGGACTCTGAGCCCCGGGCACGGGGATCGCCTCCGGCAGCGGGATGCTGCTGATGGATCACCATCCTCATGGATCCTCAATCCACAGCAGGGATAAAGCCCTGGAATGCTGCCAGCCCCTGGACAGCCGGCACTTCCATGGCCATGGACAGGAATCCACGGGAATCCATGGAAAAGGAAACGCTCCCGAAGCACCCGGCCCTTCCCCTGCCCCGGGGCACGGAAACACCCCCAGCTCCAAAACATCCCTGCCTTATCCAAATGGGAGATTCCATTTCGCTCCGAGTCCAGTTCAACACCGGAATCCAGGGATTTCATGATGAGGGAGCCCGGCCTGGAATCACGCTGCAGATTTCCTTTCTGCTTGGGCACTTCACAGCTGATAGAGGCTCTTGTAGGGAGCGGCTAAAGGATGCTAAAGGATGCTAAATAAAGGATGCTAAATAAATGCTGCTAAATAAATGCTGCTAAATGCTGCCAAATGCCTGCTTGGCGTAGCTGCAGCCATTCCTGGAAAATAAACCTGCTCAGGAATACTTGTGGAAGGCTAGGATGGAATCTAGGAAGTAAATTTGGGAAGTTGATCCCAAGGGGAGCTGCACAATTCCAGGGCTCTCTGATATCAGCCCGGAGTTCTCATTTTCCCTGGAGTGGCCGAATGTGTCCCGTTCACCCGGCACAAAGGAGGTGCTGAGCCTCTTCTGGAGACACCTGGAGCGCTTTGGGGTGGGAATGGACCTCAAATCCCACCCGGGTCCATCCCAGGGACACCTCCCACTGCTCCAGCCCCAATGTCCAGCCTGGCCTTGGGCACTGCCAGGGATCCAGGGGCAGCCACAGCTGCTCTGGCAATTCCAGCCCAGCCAGCAATTCCCAGTTCCCAATCTCCCACCCATCCCTGCCCTCGGGCACTTTCCCGGCTCACTTCAGGATCCTCCTTTTCCCAATTCATGCTTTTGGCAGATGATCAGGGTGCCTTTTATCCCCGCTCCTGCATAAGCAGGTAGGAATCCTCAGATCCCGAATTTAAAGTGCGTTTCCTGGGGAATGTAAAGTTTTCTCCCAGCAGAACGAAAGCTGTGTCCAAAGGCGGTGAAAGAGGAGCAGGATCTGATCCCAGCCCAGCTGTTCAATCCGGGATGGGAGAGCCCAGCTCAGCCCAGGGAAGAGCAAAGCGAGGGGGGTGAAACTCGAGCATCACCCCGAGCCCAGCCCCGCTCCAGACGGAGCTTGCTGCGGTGCCAGGAGCTCGGCTGGGAATAACAGCAGCATCCCGGGAATCCAGAGCCCCGCAGGAGCAGGACACGAGCTGCTCCTCCTGCTCTGGGCTGCCACAGGGAAGGGCAGAGCTCCGGGATTCCTCGGGAAGGCTTTGCCTGGCTCCAGCTCCACGCGCAGTTGTTTTCCAGCTGCTGCCACAGGTGGGAGCCTGGAAACGAGGGGCTTTGGGAAGGGCCGGAGCTTGGGAAAGGTGTTTGGGGCAGGGGGAGGAGAGGAGGAGAAGCCCAGGGGTCTCTGGGGAACCCTAAAGGTCCCTGTGGGACCCCAAAGTCCNAAATTTTAAAAATGGAAAAATTCATCTTGTTTTTTAGCAGTGAAGTTGTCAAAGTGTTTCAAGCCCAAAGCAATCCCAGGAAATGCCAGCCCCGTGCTCATCCCAGGGCTCCAGGAAGGGGGCATTGGACACCTTGGCAGAGAAATCCTGCTGGAGCTTTCCAAGGGAGAATATTTTATGTATCTCAATTTTCAAAATGGAATTTTCTGAGTGGAATGAATAGAAGGAATTTATTTTTTTTTTTTTGGAGGAGAACAGAAATGTGTGTATTTAATACAGATAACCCTAAACTGAATCTGCATTAATCTTTATAGAAATATAATTGTATTTATAGTGTCTATCAGTTTTATATCCCATATAAACCACACATTGTATATAAATATAGGGCAATGTGTGAGTAATGGCTTTGCATTATTGTCTGGATTATCCATCACATATTTTTATATTTATGTGTAATGTGGATTTATAGAGAAATATGAGGCAATAAAAATATATTTTTATGAGAAATAATAGAAATAGGTTTCTACTTCTTGGTAAAAAGAAATATGTGTGTGTATAAAAGCACCGTGCATTGCAAGAAAAAGGAATGTATAGATTTGCATTATAGATGTAATATTAATGCAATAAACGCGATATAAAGTATGGAATATATTATTTATAGGCACCATTTATGTTTATTTTTGTACACGGAATATTTTGTATCTTTTAGATGCATTCACACCATATCACTGTCTGTGATATCCATTATTTTATATCCATCTATTATTTACCGACAGATTTTTATCGTTATTTAGCATTTGGAGGTGCCAGGGGCTGCTTTCCCTGGGGATCCTGCTGGAACTGGGAATTCCTCCCTGCCCCACTTCCCAACCCCTCCCCATCCCGAGCCATTCCCTCGGCTCCTCCTTCCCTGCCCCATCCCCTGCCGGAGCACATCGGATCCATTCCTGCGGGAAATCTCACTGGATTCGGAACTCTGCAAATGGGAATTGCTAAAAAAAGAACAACAAAAAAACATTTCGATTCCTTTTTTTTATCCCTTTTTATCCTCTCCCAGGAGCGGTTATTCGGGATGGGGTTAAATTCAGCGGGGAGAACGAGCAGCCTGAAATGAGGAGTGGGAAACAAAGAGCAGAGAGAGGGAACAGGAGGGGTTTGGTGCCCACATCTCCAGAACATCACGCTCAGCATAGCAAAGCATCAACTTCTCCATGTGGAAGCCGCAAGCTGTTGGAAAACCATGGAAACGGCTCGGGAGAGGAGCAGCAGCTCCAGAGCCGGGCAGGGCCAGAACGGGAGGGCGAAACGCAGCTCTGGGAGCTGCAGCCCCGCTCAGCTCGGGAATCCCGGGGTGCTGGGGATCCCTTTTGGGTCCCTTTGGGTGGGAAGGACCATAAAACTCATCCCAAGTGAGAGGAATGACGGGTTTGTCTTTACAAACAAGCTG
>NC_031774.1:61761627-61764146 GCF_001522545.3 Parus major | reverse complement strand
TACAGAACATCTCAGGGGGTCGCTCTCAGAGCCGGGTGCTCTCATGGGCAGCTCCAGACACTCAATGTGGTTCTGTGAGGCAATAAAAAGTGACATTTCACTGGGAAGAGTCATACAATATTTGCTCCAACACATTTTCATGTTTTAACAAATTCTTATAACAAGTTTATCCTAAAAATATCAGAAATACAGGATATGGATATTGCATGAGTAGATTATGTAAGCGACTTGCTAGAATAATTTAGGAATTAGCCAGGCCTCTTTTACTGAGTATAAATTCAGAAGATTTGAGCAGTGAAAAAGCAACTTTTTCTCCTGGAAATAAGGAAAAATCGAGAGGTGGCGATTTCCTGGCAGACTTTGTGTGGCTGGGCTTTGGAAGGTTGGGTCCCCATTCCTGGAGGCGCCCAAGGAGTTCCTGGACGTGGCACTCAGGGCTCTGGGGACACAAGGTGGGTGTTGGGCACAGCTTGGATCAGTCTGGGAGGGCTTTTCCAGCCTCAGGGATTCCAGCTGTGTTAAATTACCCAGGAGAACACTTCCCACCCTCGTTTTGTACCTCATGCAGGAGCAGGAGTTTCCCACCTTGCTCCAGGTGGTCCGGGCAGGCTGGAACTCACCCCAGCAGGGTGATGGGAACAACTGGGAATTCCAGATCCCAGCAAATCCCAGCCCCCACAGGAAATATTCTGGGAGATATTAATAGAAGAGTGCTGGCAGGATTTGCATCTCATTAGGTGGCTCTGATGTAGTTAATCTTGGCACGCTGCATCTAATTTGGGCAAGCAGACTGTAAAAAAGAATAAAAAATACAGGGTTAGAGCAGAATTAAAAACCCATCAGGAAGAAGGGGAGGCTGAGGAAGCATTGTGGAGCAGGAAAGGTCAGGATAACATTCCTGGTGAATTCCTGGAGTGGTGGCACACGTGGCCTGGCCCTGAGGAGCCCGGGGGAGTTTCCTGCAGAGCTTTTTGGAGCACGGGATTGTTTGCAGAAGGTGAAGTTGGCAGGACAAAGTCCTGGGCTGTTCCTGACCTCTGGCCAGGCCGTGGCTGCTGAATTTTGGGAATTGGGGTTTCCACCAGGCAGCAATGAACAACTCACAGGTTTTAGCTTGGTGAAAAGGTGGAGTTCAGTCAGAAGTGTGAAAAGATAAAGGAAGGGTGACATCTTTACATTTCTCTGAGGTTTCACCTCTCCAGAGGCAAAGTGAAAGCTGCAAAGTAACTCAGGAATAAATTTTTCCTTCCTGGATCTGCGGAAAGCTTTTTTTTCACCTTATGTCTGTCTGGAATTCAATCTTTAACTCGTCAGAGACAGATTTGTTAAATGGTTGGCCAATAAAAGAGGAAATGCTCAGAGCTGAAATCAAATGGCCTCAAGTTGCACCAGGGGAGGAATTTCTCCTTGGGAGGGTGAGGAAGGGCTGGGCTGGAATTGCCAGAGCAGCTGTGGCTGCCCCTGGATCCCTGGCAGTGCCCAAGGCCAGGCTGGACATTGGGGCTGGACATTGGGACAGNGCCCCAGATGTCCCTGTGTGCCCCAGTCCCCCTCACCGGTGGATCCCCGAGCTCTGTCACCCCTGGGCTGTTGGTTTCTGTACCTGGAGGATCAGAACCACCCCGGGAGTTTCAATCCCCCAGCCCCGTGGCCATGGGGAATTCTCCTCATCCAAGGGATAATCACACCTCCAATGAGCTTGGTTTGCATTTCCTGCTGTTCAGTTCGAAGCCAGGGGACATGAGGGGCTCTCTCTGCCCCTTGAGGCTCCTTCGGGGTCACCACCAGAGCTTTGGGGATTTCCCCCCCAGATATTGGTGCCTCCACACGCAGCCACTGCCAGCACATTTTCGGGGAGTTCACTGGAAGCTCTTCTTGCCCTGAAGGTCTCCCCTGCCCTCTGCATCCCCCCAGGCCTGGGGCTGTGTCCCTTGGTGCCACCACCATCTGTGACACCTTCACTCCACCTCGCCTGTCCCCTCCCCCGTGCCTTTCTCCAGCTGAACAAGGTGCACTCGGATTTTAAACCATTCAAACGCTGCCTTGATTAATTTTTATTTTCTTTATGTTAAGCATCTCCTACACCTGTGGCATTTTTGGAATAATTACATTTCTGCTACTTTAACAAATAGTTGCAAATGAAGGAGCACGAGCTGAAGTCAGAGCAGATGGGCTGAATAAAATGACTGATTCGGGAGGAATACCAAGAGAAATAACCTCCCATTCTGGGCCAGGGGAGAAGAGGAAGGAGCAGGGAAATGAGGAGTTCAGATATCCTCAGGAAAATTTCCATGAAGTCAGAAAGAGGTTGGAGGCTGGGAGAGGAGGGAAAGCAGAGAGGTTTAACGTGGCAGAGGAGCTCTGGAGCCAGCCCAGCTTGGGGGAAAATGGAAATATCCGTGTTTTCCTGCAGGGAGGCGTTTCCCCCAGCCCAGATCATCCCTGGAGTGCAGCTCCTCTGTGCCCAGCAGCTCTGGGGGCTGCAGAACATCTCAGGGGCTGCAGAACATCTCAGGGGG
>NC_031774.1:61752716-61757000 GCF_001522545.3 Parus major | reverse complement strand
AGACATTCTTCTGTGCATCTTTGGGCTTCTTCTGTTCAGTTTTCTCTTGCCCCCTTCCCAATAGATCAATGCTCTTGGTGCCATCGAGATTTACATTCCCTGATCCCAGAAATGCAATCAATTCCTCCCCCAGAGTTCTGGGCACTGCTGGCTTCATCTGGATCACAGAGTTTACAAATGCAGGAGTTCTCCAGCTATTTTTTTTTTTCCTCAGTCTTTGGGTTACACAAACAAAAGTAGTTTTTATTTTAATGCTATGCCATAGCCTAACATTTATGTATTATAGCATTATTTCTGAATTTCATCAATAACAGAAATAAAGAAAACTATATTAATACAACAAAATTTCTCATTCTTATACACACAACATTCATTTTAATATTTGCAAAAAGCCACCAATATAAAATATATCTATAAGATGTGTGAAATCCCAGCCCTGCTGAATTCCCAGCCAGGGAAAGGCACATCCCTGGATCAGGAGCAGGGCCTGGTGCTGCCGTGTCCTTGCCCTGTGTGAGGGACGAGCAGAAGACACAAACTCCCAGGGCATTTGGAATGTTGGCTGTGGCAGATGCAGGGAGAAGCTCCTGGCTCCTCCTGGCCATCCTCATCTGTCACACAGCTCCCTGGGGAGAGGCAGAACCCCATGGGGGAATGTGTTCTTCAGGATTTTTTCTTTCATTTGTTCCCTCATGCTTTGCTGCCAACCCTGCTGCAGCTCTGGCTGTGACATCCCTGCCCTTCTCCACCTCCCAGTCCCGGGGCAGGGACACTTGGAGCCAGCTCAGGGCCTCTGGGACTCCAGGATTTTGGGAATCATTGCTCCCAATGCTCAAAATGCCTGTGGAAGTCATGGGAGCACTTCCCTTGTGGAATTTCAAGAGCATTCAGTGAAGTCCCCAGCCCTGGAGGTGTCCGAGGAATTACTGGGGGTGGCACTCTGTGCTCTGGGCTGGTGACAAGGAGGGGATCAGTCACAGGCTGCCCTTGTTGACTTTGGAGATCTTTTCCATACTCAGAGATTCTCTGTAATTCCATTTAAAATTCAGCCCTCTGTCAGAAAATTCGTGTTTTTCAAGGTTCTTCATTGAAAACTTATATATCTGTGGGTAGAAAAACCCAGTTTTTCCTAAAACCCTTCACACAGGGTTGTTCAACACGGAAAATTCCAACCCAGGCTGGGATGTGACCTCGGGGATGTGGCAGAGCAGATTACTGCAAAGCTGCAAACCCTCATCTTCAAACCCTGTTTTCCAGCCTTGTTCCAGCATCATTTACCTGCATTGGGAGAAGATGTCAATTGTTTCTGGAACTGCTGTCAACAGGGAGAGTTCTCCTTTTGTTTCCTCCCAGAGCTTTGGGTGCTCTCTGGTGTCTGACACGGGACAGGGCATTAATTAATGCAGGAATAAATAATGCACTGCTACCCTCAATTCCTTTAATACATCCCGCGTTTCCTTATATCCCCACACTAGAGCTTAAATAGGTGTGAATATCCATCAACCTTTGGGTTCTCCAGGAGAAAATGCAGAGCCAGTGGTCAGGGAACATCGGATGGGGGAGTGCTCCAGCAGCCACAGGTTCCCAGGATTTGCATATCCTGATTTTCAGGAAAGATGGATTGACTCTGCTGCTGTTCTTTGAGCCCTTTCATGACAGAGATGTCCATGTCCAAGCCCTCAGAGCCCTGGAGGATAAAGAAAAGCTCTCCCAGCTTAAATCTGGTTTTTGTTCCAAGGTTTTAGGGGTTTTTAGGGATCACTGAGTCTATTTGGGCCCTGAGGAAACACAATTATCCCACAATTAAACCCTTCAGGTTGCTCCATGTGAGCTGGGGGATGGAAGAGAAGAGATTTGGTTGTTTTTATCCCTTTTTGGGTGGCTCGGAGCTGCCTCCCGGTGCTGTCACCGTTCCTTGCGCTGGCAGCAATTAAATGCGAGTTTTGCATAATTTGCAGATCCTTTGATTGCTGGGGACGCTGCCCCTGCCCAGGGTGGCTGTGGAAGGAGCTGATGTACCAGAAATGAATTCAGTTCATTCCACCAAGGATGGCAGGCACTGCAGGAATGAACCCCTGAGCTCCAGCCTCAGCTCTCCCTGACTCCTTCTCCTTCCTGTTAAAAACGAGATTCACTTAATAAATTATAAAAAGTTTAATATAAACAAAAAGACAATTAGGAGACAAAGGAAATAAAGCAAAGGGTTAAAATGGCCAGGTGCCTTGGCAGGTTGCCAGGAACACCCTTTTTATCCCATCCTGCTGTGAGGGTTTAATGCATATTCAAACATGTCCCCTCCCTGCTTCCGCCTATTTAGAACATGATCTGTATAGTTTTTATTTTTGCTGACAATCATTATTTCTGGTCATCATTATTTTTTCTGACCACCATTATTTTGAGTCTGGTTTCCTTTCTTCTGCAAGTGGTCAGTGTTGGTAACAGTCGGGGCCCCTCATCCTTCCTTTGAGGGCAGCTGGGCTTCATATCTTCTGCTGATAACAGTTTGGGCTCTATTGTTCTTTTCCTGATAACAGTTTGGGCTCTATTGTTCTCCTGATAACACCTTGGGCCCCACTGTCTTTGCCCTCTGGGGTTTCCTTGTTTTGTACTTGGGAGATTCCTTTAAGCTTAAAACTTGTTAGCAAGAAAAAAAAGTACATACGTAGCCAAAAAGTATTTAACATATAATATTCATCCTAATACTTGTGAAAGCCAACATCACAATACAGATTTATAACATTCCCAAAAAAAGAAAAGGAGATGGGCCTGGGCTCCAGCTGCTCCCAGGAACACTCCCAGGAACAGGAACACTCCCAGGAACAGGAACAGGAACACTCCCAGGAACAGGAACACTCCCAGGAACACTCCCAGGAACAGGAACACTCCCAGGAACACTCCCAGGAACAGGAACACTCCCAGGANCCTTTAACCCAAAGCATCCCATGGTTCAATGATTCTGGAGATTAGGAAGAATTTCATCATGGGAAGTGCTGTCCAGCACTGGCACAGGGAGCCCCCAACATCTGAAATGTTCAAAACTCCGTGGCTGTGGCACTGGAGGACACGGGGCAGAGGTGACCACGGTGGGGCTGGGCTGACAGACCTGCTGACCTCAGAGGTCTTTTCCAACCTTAAAAATTCTAGGAATCCCCAATTATTTTCCATTTTCCATAACATCCCTTTTCCAGGGCCCCATTTCTATGGAATTCACCATAAAGCTCCACAGCAGTTTCTAGTTGAGCAATTCCGAGTTGCAGTTCAGGTGCAGCAGAGCTCCTGCTCCCCTGGAAGCTGATCTCACTTTGATAGTGGCACTCAGATATCCACAGCTTCCTCCTTTATCACTTCCAAGGAGCTTTCCCCACCACGGGTGTTTTGATGCAGCCAAGTGATCCCACAGCCAGATCCTGGAGCTCATTAACGTTATCAGAGATTTGTGTGGGGATGGCAGAGATAATTCCAAGTGTGTGCAGAAAAATCTGCCTTTAAAAGAATAATTAACTCCAGCTCATGCTCGGCTCAGAGATTATCAGCGAGGTGAGGCTGAATTGGTTTAATTTTTATTTTTAAAGGGATTTGCAGCTGCATTCTCAAAGCCTTGGCGACCTCTAACAAATTAAAGCTGGCTCTGGTCCTGCTGGGAGCTCTGCTGGAGGTGCAGAGGGATGCCCAGAGCTGAGCTTTGGGGAGAGGTTTGAGCACTGAGGGTCCCTGGGTGGCACCTGGGGACAGAACTTTCTGTTTAACTGAAAAAAAACTGTATTAATACAACAAAATTTCCCATTCTTATACACATAACATTCATTTTAATATTTGCAAAAAGCCACCAATAAAATCTGTAACTATAACACCTGGGCTCCTGTATTTTGGGATTTTCCAGAACCCACTGAGCCCTTAGGAACATGCTGAGCATTGTAAGCAGTGCTGAGTTCCTAAATGAGGAGTTCAGGTAGCAGAGAGTGCAAATCCACTCACCAGCCCTGCTGCAAATGCTGGAGCTCATTCCTTGTGCCAGAGGGGCAGAACTCTGGGAATGTGTGTTGTGAAAAACGAGCTTCACATCATTTTTATAGAATTTAAAAGTTTAATAAAAAGGACAATTAGGAGATAAAAATAAAGTAAAGTACACAGATGTGGCCGGGTGTCTCTGCATTCACCTCACTGACAAAGGATTGTCCCTTAAAAACAGAACCCTGCTCCATAGCCAGAAATTCTCACACATATTCAGACATTCTTCTGTGCATCTTTGGGCTTCTTCTGTTCAGTTTTCTCTTGCCCCCTTCC
>NC_031774.1:61746597-61749886 GCF_001522545.3 Parus major | reverse complement strand
TAGCCAAAAAGTATTTAACATATAATATTCATCCTAATACTTGTGAAAGCCAACATCACAATACAGATTTATAACATTCCCAAAAAAAGAAAAGGAGATGGGCCTGGGCTCCAGCTGCTCCCAGGAACACTCCCAGGAACAGGAACACTCCCAGGAACAGGAACAGGAACACTCCCAGGAACAGGAACACTCCCAGGAACACTCCCAGGAACAGGAACACTCCCAGGAACACTCCCAGGAACAGGAACACTCCCAGGAACACCCCCAGGAACACTCCCAGGAACAGGAACACCCCCAGGAACACTCCCAGGAACACTCCCAGGGGCAGGGATTGGGAGCAATGCTGTGGGATTGGGGCTGCCCCTTCCCACAGGGTTTGGAATAGCAGCAGGAAAAGCCCCCTCAGCACCCCCAAAAGGCTCCTCAGATGTGGTGGCTAATGGAAGAGCAGTAATTAATCTTTTAAAGGCTCCTGAAAGAGAATTTTGTCTCTGTGCATCACTTCAGTGCCTGCTTTTGAAGCGCCAGGCAGAGGTTCCTCCTTTATCCCAAGGACAGCAGGGCAGAGTCTCTGCTCTCACATCTCCCGGGAGCAGCAGCACCGGGATAAATCCAGGAGATTCAGCTCGATTTAGGTCACTGGCTCTTGAAGAAGCCTTTCAAATGAGTATTACTGGCCTGGAGGTTTTTCCTTCCCCTCCCTGAAGGAGTGGGAGGCCCTGAACAGACTCCTTGATGCTCTGGGGGATGCAAATGGAACAGAAAGGGCCCTGGGGGCTCCTCTCCTGGCAGAGTCTACCTGGCTTCACAGCAGGAATTCAAATTCTCCTCTAAAGAAAGATAAATTAAGCCCAGGAAACAAAGGAGAAGCAGTAATGATCAAAGCTGTTTGGATTTGATAGCTCAAGAATAAAATAAAAATAATCCCCTTAGCCGAGAGAGAATTTTGTTACAAACACATTTAATTTCTCCTGATTTGTGCTGGGGCTTCACCTGTGCCAGGGCAGGAATGCCCAAACCCTCAAATCTCTGGGCAGTTCTATGGATCAGAAGGTTCTGGAAAGAAAATATTTCTTTCTGTGCTTTGCTATTGTTCAGGCAATGCTCTGAGCTCGCTGCAGCCTCAGGAGCAGGGGAATTATCCATAAAAACCAGCACCTAAACTTTGGGGAGGTGCAAGGGGAATTTCTGACATTATCTTTTAAAAACTCTTCCATGCTGTGTCTCCATTCAGGCCATTTCTCTGTTCCAAATGGGCTGTTTGATTTCATTACACTATAACATTTTATTATTAAATATACATTGGGGGTGTAAGTGCAAAAACAACATGGAAACTGGAACAGTTCCTGGTGTTTTGATATCCTCCAATTTTCCCCCCAAATTATTTGTCTTGCAGGAATATTCTACAGCAAAACTTTCCTTTCTGATTTCTATTCCTCTGTTCGTGCCTTGCTTTTTGCAGGATTTCCCTTGGAAGTGAAATTTCAAACCCCAGCTGGCTTTGCTAAAAATAAACTCCTTCAAACCTTTGGAATTCATTTAAATATATTTTATCCTCACTTGTCTCTGAGCACAGGGATTTTCCCTAAAACAGCAAATATTTGGGGGAAGTGGAAACTCAATAGGGGCTGCTCCTGCACTTCCCATGGACTGGGACAAAGGAGTGGGATGCTGGAGGAGCCAGAGGTGTTCCAGCCTGGCAGGAGGAGTTTGGCCAGAGGGAAGCTGTTAAAGCAGGGGAGAAATGTTAAAGAAAATGGGTTTAAAAATCTGGGATAATGGAAGGTGTTCCTGTCCATGGCAGGGGGTGGAACTGGATGAGCTCTAAACCCCGAACTGCTCTGGAATTCCATGAAAAATTGAATGACTCCTGCACAGCTTTGCCATCTGGAAGTGAATTTGTGGATGGGCCCATTGGGCAGGTCCCCAGTCCAAGTGAACTGGTCTCACTTCCCTGGATTCTGTAAGCTCAGGGAAAGTTCTCCCTGCTCATGGTTAGATGGGAATTCCTTGAATTTCTGCTCTCTGGAGGGACATTTGCAGGTGGATCCCACAGGTCTGGCTGCTCCTGGGCTGCAGGAACAGAGCTGGGCTTTATTTACTTGGATAAAAATGGAAATTCAACTGGGGCTGGGTCAGATGGACATGGATCAGACCAGAAGAGAAACCTGTGTGGAAAATAGGGATATTTTACCACAACCTGATGGAGAAGTGTCTCTGGGGCAGCCAAAGATCCGAGGTTTCGAGGGATGATGGTGTGGGGAGCTGCAGGATCTCAGCAGAGCTCAGTGTGGTGAGGAAAGGGAGGATGGGTGTGCTTGGACTTACAGGTGAGGTGTGGGGTGAACATGGAAATATCCCAAAAATGCTGATCCTTGGGATGGACGTGGTGAAAATCTTTGTGTTGGCAGCCCAAGGATCTCTGCTCTGCCTGGAGATTCCATCAGGCAATCGTTGTCAAAGCTGCTCCTCTCTGAGCCAGGGCAGGCTGGGCTCAGCCCCTCTGAGCTCTCCCCCACCTTTCGTGGTCCCCAGAACGGGCAAAAAGCTCCTCAGTTAAATGAGGAATGGGGAAACTGCAAATGCTTTGTTTCACCATTGCACCAAGCCAGGCAGGGGAGAGGCACTGAAAATTCAGATAAGATATAAATAAAAAGATAATTGAAGTGTTTTGTGAGCACGGCATCAATGAAGAGTTACAAATTCTTTGATATTTACCCACATGGCTCTATTAAACCATTATCATTGCAGGCACACTTCCTCCTCATCAGATGAAGGAATCCACACCGTTCAAAAGTTAACTCTCATTTCCAAAGTAATATTGTCATTAAATTTCTGTAAATTAAAGTGGGACTCCCTCTGGATTTTAAAGAGATTGTGTGAGGGAGCAGAGGCACCACAGCGAGCACGGCCTGCACCAGTGTCAGGCGCTGAAAGCTGAAATCTGCTGCCACAATCCTGCGTGGTTTCCATGTCTTTGGAATATTTTATACTTTGTGTGTGTGGCAAGAAATCATAAGACAAAGCTGAGAATGGGTAGAATTTCTGTGCAAGTTTTAGAGAAGGGAGCTTTATTAATAATTAAGGGGAGTGGGTGCAAGACCAGGTTTGACCTAATTGGGGCCCTGCAGGACCTGAAGAGACCCCACAGGAAATATGGAGACCATTTCCAAGGGATGGAGGGACAGGAGCCAGGGAATGGCTCCCAGTGCCAGAGGGCAGGGATGGATGGGAGATTGGGAATTGGGAATTGCTGGCTGGGCTGGAATTGCCAGAGCAGCTGTGGCTG
>NC_031774.1:61738117-61744341 GCF_001522545.3 Parus major | reverse complement strand
GGATTTCAGGCTGCATTGGTGCCTCCCTCAGCCCAGCAGCCGCTGGCAGGGGCGGTCCTGGCTCAGCCTGGAGCCATCAGTGTGGGCCAGGGATGGGTTTTGGGTGTCAGTGAGTGTCAGCAGCCGTGGCCTTGCCCAGCCTGGGGCTTGTGCAGGCTGAGGAGAGATTTTTGGGTGTCAGTGGTTTGTAAAAGATGTTATTCACAGGGGTGGATCTAATTTTCAATGGTGTAAAATGCTGTCATTTCTCAGACCTGGCCAGCAATTGTCCCATCTGAGGCACAGAGGCAGCTCCCAGCAGCTCCTCTCAAAGGAATCACTTCCATGGGTGGTTCTTCTTTTTCCAAATATCAATCAGTGTCAAACTACTGCAGAGGGGAATGGAGGTTTCCTGCTGGGGCTGTTTAACTCTCAGGGGAGGAAGGTGCTGTTGTGACACCCTCTGCATGTTTAAAGTACACACAAAACTCACCTGAGCTCCTTCATAACCTCTGGGGAGCAGCTGAGGCTGCTGCAAACCCTTCCCAGAGCTGTCCTGATTCTCTGGTGCTGTGGGAGTGAGGCCATGGCTGGGACAGCACTGAGAGCACAACAGGGAGAGCTGAAGTGTTTTTATCTCAGCTGAGCACATTTCCTGTGCTGAGTTCAAATGCATTGTCTGACTTCAGCTGGAACCAGCACACAGGGCAGGAGAAAAAGGCAAATCCACTTGTGGGTAACTCCTGTCCATGCACCACTGATGTGAGACACCCAAACCCTGCAGGCAAAGGCAGCTGGGCTGCTGTAAAATATTCTGCTTTATGATCCACCCCCAAATTTGGCAAGGGATGAAGCAAACATTGGCTTTTTTCAGCCTCAGTATTTCAGAGGGTTACAGCCCCCAGGATCACGATTCGGGGTGCAGCTGGCCACGGCTGCTTCTGCCTGGTGGGGAGAGGCAGAGCCATCAAAGTCTGCAGATAAAATGGTTTAATTAGCAGCTCCTGCTGCTCTGCCCTCAGAGCCGTGTCCGTGTGAGCAGCTGGGAAATGTGCTGGGCCCAAACATTCTCCTTCTGCAGGGACAAGTTTGTCCTGCTGCTCCAGTGAGGGCTGGGATGTGGGGGCTTGGAAAGCTGGGGGGCTTCTCCGTGTGTCTGTCCTTGATGGGGAGAATGGTCCCTCCCTTCCCCCTGCCTGTGTCACCTCCTTGTGCCCAGAGGGCCCCCAGGACAGCGGGGTCAGGCTGTGCCCTCATCTCCTGCTGTGGGAGCGCTCCCCAAACGGGGCTCAGCTCCAGGAATCACCCCTGGATCAGCCTGGGGGGCTCCTGTCCAGTCTGAAACACCTGGAGGCATCTGGAGAGGGGCTAAGGAGTGAGTCTGGGGTGTTCCTGTGCAGGAAGCTGGAGTTCAGTGAGCCTGCTGCGTTCCTTCCAAGGCTGGATATTCCCTGCTCCGGTGAGCCAGCGGGACAGGACCTTGCTGGGGGTGGCACTGGGACCTCTCAGCCCCCAGAGTGCCAGGCCCTGGGTCAGGGGGCCAAAACTCCCAGGAGAGCCCTGACTGTGAGGCCTGAGAGGCTCCTGGAGCAGGGGCTGGGCAGAGTTAAAGGAATAAAGCAGGGATTCATTAAAAGCCCTTCCAAGGATGCACCTTGGGCAGTGCAAGAGCCCGGCCCTGGCTCCAGCCAAGATGGGTCAGGAGTTGGACACTGGGATCAGTTTTGCTCCATTTCCACCTTGGGTTCATTGTGCAATTCCAGCCTCAGGTGATGAAGGCCCATCCTCCCAGATTCTCTCCTCAATTCCCTGCTGCTTGCACTTGTTGGGGCTGAGGCTGCAGCGCTGCCCTTGCTGCTGGGGCTGGGAGAGGATTGTTGTGTGTGCTGAGCTGTGAGGAGACCCTGCTGACACTTTGTGTGCACTTCAGAGCTCTGCACAATTACACTCTGCAAACAGCAAAGCTCCAAGCGAGGGACCCCTGGAGCCAGGGGAGGGTGGCATCCCCAGCAGCCAAGGGATCAAAGACCCCAAATGCAGAGAATAGAATGGTTCTGTTGGGAAAGGACCTCAAATCCCACCCATCCCAGCCCAGCCATGGCAGGGACAGCTCCCACTGTCCCAATGTCCAGCCCCAATGTCCAGCCTGGCCTTGGGCACTGTCAGGGATCCAGGGGCTCTGCTCTGGGCACCTGTGCCAGGGCCTGTCCCCCTCTGGGTGCAGAACTTTAATCTCAACTGCAGGGACAGCCCCAGACGGACACAGGGAGCATCTGTGGGGCTCTGGGATGGCACCAGGGCTGGGGCTGTCACCCCCTGTCCCCTCACCCCTCTGTGGTGGCAGCAGCCCCACGGAGCTGGGCCGGGCTGGAGGAACCTGCCCCAAGGATGAGAAATGAAAAATGAGCAATGAATAATGGATCAGCTCCTCGGGAGGAGCCCCAGAGCCCCCAGATCACAGCACAGGGGCCTCAGCTCCCCTTCCTGCAGGGTCTGCAGCTAATTGGAGAGGGGGGAATTTCAGAATGCACAATTCTGTAATTGAATTCCTCTGGTGGTTTGGGCCTTTGTGATCAGGATTCAACAATGGAGTTCTGGCATTATTAATTTAAACACCCTGATGTTTAAATGGACATCAGGAGGAGGAGATGGGGTGATTGCCTCTCCTTGGGGTGAGGATTGAAGAGCTCCTGATGGAGTTTGTTCTCCATGTCCTCTGAGTGGGGCAGGCTCTGTGTCCCTTCCAGCTCCGGGGATATTTCCATTCCTGCCTGCAGCCCCTGTCTCAAACAGAGGGACTGAGAGTGGAAAGGATTTAAATTGTAGTGAATTGAAGTGAATTTATAGTTCAGGAGGGCTTCTGAGACGTGGCAGCAGCAGCAATACATCAGCCAGGTAAAAGCAGCTCGACTGCAGGGTCTCTGATCTCCCCCTGGCTCTGGCTGGGGCACGGGGATTTCCTCCTGGAATCTCTCAGAAAGAGAATTCACATTTTTATTTGAAAATGAAACTTTTTCTACCTGAAATCCATAAAAGCTGGGTTTGGAAAGCAGAAGTAGAGAAGCAAAATATAATTTTTCCTATCTCTCATTATCCAGCTGTTTTTGGGCTGATTCCTCAAGTCTCCCCAAATTTTCAAGCTGGGTTTGAGGGTTCAGGCCCTGTCCCAGAGCTCCCTGCCAGGGAAGGATGTTCCTGACCCACCCCTCCTCCCTGGAGCCCTCTGGGTGTGCAAACACCTCCTGAGGGGCTTCTCAAATTGCTGCTGCCAATTGAATTGATCAGATGGTGATTGATCAGCCTCCTGCTAATGAAGTGTTGGTGAGGCTGCAGCACCTCCTGATACTGGGAATTTTTCTCAGGCCCAGCCAGCTCAGAGCTGCTGCCCACAACATCTTTAACGGGAGAAACTGGTCTTTTTTTTTAATGGGAGAAACATGGACAATAAATATCTGCTGCAGGGCATCATTCCTGGGCAGGGGAATGCAGGGATTGCCAGCTGCAGCTCCCAGCCCTCCCCAGGACACTCCAGAGCCACCCTGGATCACTGCTCTGGCTTTTTCAGGCTGTTTGCATTTATGCCACGGAAGAAATGGGCAGGACAGGGGGCCAAGGGAGCCTTTTTTGCACATTTCTTGCTGAATGGATTGATCAGCACTCTAAAGGAGCTCCCACCCACGTTGGTGTGAGGAATGAGCTCCCCTTGCACAGCTGACACCGGAATTAGGGAGCAGCAGTGAGGAATGGTTTCATTTTGCTCTAAAAATGAAATGGAACCTACTGGAGGTTGTTTTTTTTCCCCAATTAGGAATGTTCGACCTGTTTGAGGCGAGATGACAACAAACTTGCTTTCCATTTAATGAGCAAGAGCTAATTGGAATTGGGGTGTGAGTCAGTCTGTGGAGCCACAAAGACCAGGGTGCTGCACCTGCATTTCAATGGGCTCCACAGCACTGGGGCTAAAACATCTTTCCTTGGATTTTTAGGGATCCACAGGCATTGATTTGATGATGCACTCACTGCAGGCTGAGTTTAAAAGGAATGCCTGGATTTACCCTGTCCAGCAGAACCTGGAATTGTTTTTAAACCCCACAGAATCTGGGACAGCTCCAAAAGCATTTGGGAGTGCTGGAGAGGGGGAGATGTGGGTCTGGGTGTGAAGGAAAGGTGAATTTTAGCAGTCAGCTGGATTCAGTCTTTAGGATGGGCTGTAAAATGGGATTTTCTCTGTGTGTTTGGATAATGTGAGGTGCTGAAAGTTGGACTCAAAGTCTATAATATCTGTAAGATAGGGTGGTAACAGAATGGAAAGGTTTTTTCCACTGAAGCTTTCCTTGAAGCTCCAAGGAGCAGCAGCTCTGGGGCCCGAGGAGCAGCAGCAGCAGGACAGCTCCTGCAGATTTCCCCCACATTTATTTCCCAATTCCCTGCTGTGGTTGGGGTGCTGAGCAATGCAAGGAGGAGCTGGTGACTCCTCTGCCCAGCAGGATGCTCCCAGTGCCAGGGATGCCCTCGGGAGGAGCAGGAGCAGGATCTGGATCCTTCCCCTGCCTGCCCCAAGATGTGGCCAGGCAGCAGATGAGAGATGGCTCTGCAAAGGCTCTGCACAGGGACTAATTAAGGTGAGCAATTTTCCTTTGCTTCCATCCCTCACAGCAGCCTAATTGGGAGGCAGAGGCATTTTCAGCTGGGAAGGATTAATTTTAGCTGATGAATGTCCCGTCTCAGCCGTTCCCAGCCGCAGGGACATCGCTCAGCCAGGGACAGGGACACCCATGGAGGGACAGGGGATGGGAGGTTCCACATCCCCGTGCCTCTAATTAGTGGGAACACTTCAATTAAGAGCATGGAGAAGTTTCTTGGCTCAGAGTTCAACTCCACTGATCCTCAGTAAAACTCTCCAGAGCTTTCCAGAAAAGCAGTGCCCTGCTATGGGGAATGCTGGGCAATATCCCAGGATCCCAGACTGGTTTGGGTGGGAATGGACCTCAAATCCCACCCATCCCCCCCAGCCATGGCAGGGCCAGCTCCCACTGTCCCAATGTCCAGCCCCAATGTCCAGCCTGGCCTTGGGCACTGCCAGGGATCCAGGGGCAGCCACAGCTGCTCTGGCAATTCCAGCCCAGCCAGCAATTCCCAATTCCCAATCTCCCATCCATCCCTGTTTTCTGAAAAAAATCTTTATTTAATGTATTTTAAATGTTCCTTTATGCAGAGAGGGAAAATCCTTTTGCTGGTTTACTGCTTGAGATCAGGATCAGCCTCCAATAAAATTGGTGTTGATTTTATGGCCTGGGTCTGACTTATCCCCCTGGGATTTGGGCAGGATTCATGTGGGAGACTTGGAGCTCAGGGATGGATTGGATGGTTGGAGGATCCATGGAATCAGACTGAAAACAGGAGCAGTGCCCAGATGGGGCCTCAGCAGTGCTGGAGTGAGGGAGCCCCTTCCCCACCCTGTCAGGATCTCTTCAGTTGGTCTATAAGCAACAGGTCTCATATATATATAAATATATTAAAACTATCCCAAACATGTTTATCTAAGCATATCTCAAGGAGATGATCATGCCAACAACCTGAATTGATAGGATATAATTCTAATTCTGGGTTATTTTTCCCACTTCACCTTCTCCCCCCACGCTGAGGGAGGTGTTCATGGACTTCCCAACCAACCTGGATCCAGATCCACAGAACTTGATTAAAGCCACAGTTATTTCAAACAGTGTGTGGAGCATTCCAGCAGTGCCCCAGGCCTCTCTGGAACAGTGAACAAGGTCACAATTAACGTGCTGGAACTTCCAATAATGGAGCAGGTCTGGGCAAAAGGAGCAGCTGGAAATTTCCCTGCCTCAGTGACTGGAAATGCTGCCTTGTAACAACAAACACCAAGGATGCTTAAAATTCCCAGGCTCCCATGTGCTGCACCATTTCTCAGGAACAGCAGAGAATTTTAAGTAGCTTTTGCACAGAATGAACAAGTTTGCAGAGAACAGCCTTGGGTAGTGCTTAAAAAAAACGAAAGAAAAATCATTTGAAGAGCAAGGGAGGTAAAGGACAGAGTTACTTCTTCCCCAGTTCATTTTTCTGGAATCACTCAGAGTGCCTGAACTGCAGCTTGCTCCAGTTCAGGTGGAAGCAGAGCAGACAGAAATCCCCTGCTGTGTGCAGGGCAGCTCCTGGAAAGGGTCCCAGGGTGATCCCAAATCAATTCGGCTTCTATGTGCAAATCCTGAGGTGACAGGGAC
>NC_031774.1:61734130-61737953 GCF_001522545.3 Parus major | reverse complement strand
GGATCTGGGATTGGGATCTGGGATCGGGATCTGGGATCTGGGATCTGGGATCAGGATCTGGGATTGGGATCTGGGGTATGGGATTGGGATCTGGGGTCTGGGATTGGGATCTGGGATCAGGATCTGGGATCTGGTTCTGGGATCGGGATCTGGGATCTGGGATTGGGATCTGGGGTCTGGGGTCTGGGATCGGGATCTGGGATTGGGATCTGGGATCAGGATCTGGGGTCTGGGATTGGGATCGGGATCTGGGATCTGGGATTGGGATCTGGGGTCTGGGATCTGGGATCTGGGATTGGGATCAGGAATTGGGATTTGGGATCTGGGATCTGGGATCGGGATCTGGGATCTGGGGTCTGGGATTGGGATCTGAGGCCTGGGATCTGGGGTCTGGGATTGGGATCTGGGATATGGGATCTGGATCTGGGATCAGGATCTGGATCTGAGATTGGGATCTGGGATATGGGAACTGGGATTGGGATCTGGGATTGGGATCTGGGGTCTGGATCTGGGATCGGGATCTGGGATCAGGAATTGGGATCAGGAATTGGGATCTGGGACCTGGGATCTGGAATTGGGATCTGGGATCTGGATCTGAGATTGGGATCTGGGGTCGGGATCTGGGACCTGGGATCTGGGATCTGGATCTGGGATTAGGACCTGGGATCTGGATCTGGGATCTGGATCTGAGATCTGGGATCTGGGGGGATTCACCCCAAATCCACCACTTTAATTGGATTGGGGAGTGGGGAAGGGCTCCTCAATTGGAATATTCTGGTTCCATCCAGCTCCCAGCTCCTTGGGATTTTGCTGGATCAAAAAATGCTGAGGTGCTGAGGAGGAAACTCCTCAGAATTCCATGGTGTAAAATCTGGCAGGGGTTGGTTCAGTGTCTCTTGTCTCCAGGATGAAACATTCACAGCTCTGGAGGGCTCTCACTGGTCCCTGGGCTGCAGGGGAAGCTGCAATGAGTTGGCACTACAAAGAATTAAAATTAAGGCTATTTCTGGGTGGAGGTGAAGGTTCCAGGGATATTTCACTTGTAAAAATATGGATGGGTGTGGAAAGGAGGGGAATTTGACAGCCTGCACACTGTGGGACTTCTGCCCCAGGGAGGGTTTCCAGCCCCATCCTGGTGAGATCAAGGTCTGGCTTTAGGCAGAGAGGGATGTTTAGAACTGGAATATCCATGTGGTTTACAAGGTGCACATTTATAACCTGAGTCACCTCATTCCTTGGACATGGACAAAGAAAAATAATCCAAAAACTCCAAACCTTATGGAGACTGTAAATCCCAGAATGGTTTGGGATGGGAAGGACTTTAAATCCCACCCAGCCATGGCAGGGACAGCTCCCACTGTCCCAATGTCCAGCCCCAGTGTCCAGCCTGGGCACTCCCAGGGCTGGGATAACCACAGGTTTTTGGGATTTTGGGCAATCTGCTCCCAGTGATTTCCCATCAGAGGCTGATTAATGAGGCTTGGCCATCCAAGGAAAAAAGGGGTTTTTCTTTTCTTCTTTTTGACTTTAAACATAACATTGTATTTTTCTTTCTTTCCTTCTCTTTTTTCCCTCTCCCCCTCAGCACCAAGGCCCTGGAAATGCTGTCTCCTGCAGTTTTCCATGTGAGCACTGGTGCACAATTCCAGCCCAATTTGGCTGAAGGCGTGAGCTTGACAGGAAGGTACAGCTGTAATTTCTCAGGCCTAGCCAGGATGCCAAATAAATCTATATCATCATGACAATTATATCTTTACAAAAGCTTGGGAAAGAACAGCCAGGAAAGCTTGTCAATAAGTTCACTTTTTATTAGAGGAAAGTCCTTTGGAAAGCCGCCGAGGCAGCGTTTCCTGATGGATCTCCCGGAGGCAGGCGCTGTGGGAGGCCGCTCAGAAAAAGCTTTTTATTGACAAACTTTTATTTTAGAGGAAATTTTTCCCTCCAAAGCCTTAGCTTGAGTCATTGCATGGCACAGCCCTAAAGCCAGGTCTGGAGTAGGGATAATTTAGGCTTGAGTCAGGCCCCAGAGTGAACTGGACTGGAGAGTTGTGCTGGTGGCCCAGTGACACTGATCACCCCTGACCACGGGGCTGGGACTGGCAGGAACCCTACAAGCCGAGTGAGAAGTTATTTCCACACTCAAATGTGAGGTTAATTAGTGCTACGTGTGATCCTGGCACCCAGGAGAGCCAAATTCCCCCAGTCCTGCCCTGTCCGTGCTGCCCCCACAGCCGGGAAGAACAAATGGAGCCCAATTTGCTATTTAGGACATCTATATATAAACACAGGAATATGGGCTGTGACCCTTGGGGCACCTCCAGCCACTCCTCCTCTCTGTGCCCTACTTCTGCTAATCCTGTTTGCTGAGGAGCTGCTTCCTCACAGAACTCCTTTTGGAGCCAGGAGCTATAAATTCTGGAAAATGTGGTTTTTAGAGGCATTCTTCAGCCCAAACAGGCAGCTCTCACCTGCCAGCAGCATAAAAAGGGGAGTTCCTGGATGTCAAATGCTTTCAAATTTTCCTGCTTTGATCAGGGCCCTGTTTGGGCTGAAGTTTTCTCAGCGTCCTCCTGGGAGTTTCCTCCATGGCAATTTTTGATTATTCCCAGCCCCAGTGCAGCTCCTTCATGATCTGAGCTGCAATAATCAGGAGGGAATAAAATCCCAGCCTGTTTTCCCAGCCTGGAAAACATCCCCAAAAGCCAGCAGCAGCAGCTGGGAGCTGGGAGGGGAGCTGCAGGGGTGAGAGATGGAGAAGGAACCATCAGAGCAGCACTGGGAGAGGCTGTGAGCAGGAGCTGAGCTGTCCTGGTGATGCAGCACGGGCAGGACTGAGAGAAAACCAGCATGGAATAATGGATAATAATCCACTTGGAATAATGGATCTTCAACCCAGAGCCAGCCCTGCCACGGCAGGGACACCTCCCGCTGTCCCCTGGGCACTGCCAGGGATCCAGGGGCAGCCACAGCTGCTCTGGGCACCCGTGCCAGAATTGCTTTTCGTGTTGTAGAGGAGCTTTAACCCCTCCTGGACCGAGGGAATGCCCAGGATGCTGAGGGCTGGGAGGAGGGAGCACCTCACTCCCTTCTCCCGGCTCATTTACCGCCCCTCGTCTTCCCTTTGCTCCCACAGAATGCACAATGCACCTGGAACAGCTCCTGCAGAAAGAAACTCTGTCAGGTGATTCTGTTTTCAGCTGCATTTCTGAAATGTTTCTGCTTTTGGGAGCTCTCAGTGTTCCACATTTGGGCTGTTTTGGGAAGGCTGGGTGACCTCTGGCTGGGGGAGAGTTCTGTGGAGCAGGCAGCTTGGAAACCTTGTTAAAACCTGTGTGGGATGCAGTGCTGAGGGTGGAGGAGATGCTGCAGAGAGCATCCTGCTGCCTGGCTGTCATCCCCCTGCTGCCCAGAGCCCCGAGCAGCTGGGACCTGGCTGAGGTGGAGCCGACCTTCAGCACGGCACAGAGCAACCCAAGGCTGCCAGAACTCACCTGGATGCAGCTCCATGAAGGAATGCCAGGAAAAGGGTCTGGATGGACAACACCTGGTTTTTAAAAGGGGCTTTGGTACAAGGACCTGGAATCCTGGGATTCCTGAGCCTGGAAAAGCCCTCCAAGATCAGAGTCCCAGCTGTGCCTGGTCTGTCCCCAGAGCTCCGAGTGCCACCTGCAGCAATTCCTGGGACACCTCCAGGGATGGGCACTGCAAACCTCCCTGGGCACTTCCAAGGCCTGAGCGCCCTTTCCATGGGGAAATTCCTGCTGCTGTCCACCCTGAGCCTCCCCTGGCCCAGCCTGAGGCCTGAGCTCTCCTCCTGTCCCTG
>NC_031774.1:61730924-61732310 GCF_001522545.3 Parus major | reverse complement strand
CCTGGCAGGAGATGCTGGGGTCCCTTTGGGGTCCTGGCAGGAGATGCTGGGCTCCCTTTGGGGTCCTGGCAGGAGGTGCTGGGGTCCCTTTGGGGCAGGAGGTGCTGGGGTCCCTTTGGGGCAGGAGGTGCTGCCTGTGCCTGGCTCTGGGTGCTCAGAGCAGCCCCAGCTGAGCTCTGGGACACTCTGGCTGTTTTCCTGTGTCCTGTGGGTTTTGGGGTACATGGAAGTGCTGCTGTTTCCTCTCAGGGCTCGGATACCCCAGGCTTTGCTCTCAGAGCTGCTGGGTTGTCCCAGGCCGTGCTGGTCGCTGTCTCCTGCAGGGAAAGGGAGCAGGATCCGGGCAGGATGAGCTGTGGAGGATCCTAAATGCAGAAAGCACACAGGGAACAGAGGCTGTGTGGAACTAAATCCCAGAGGCTTCTCACTCTGGCCTGAGACAGCAGGAGAAGGAGAAATCCTGGGTAAAGAACAGCAATCTGCAGGTGGTGTTCAGTCAAGGGCTGGTGTTCCACTGACCCAGCGATGCTGATGTGCTCCTTTAATGAGCAATTAGAGTTTTACCTCTCTGACCTCCTCAAATAAAAGAAGATTAATAAAGTTTTCTCTCCTGGACGATGCAGCTGGGAGGGTCAGTGTGCAGTGTGGAGCTCCTCGCTGTCCCCAAGACAGGAATGTGACCCTGAGCAGCTCCAGGGTGGATCCTGGGGCAGGAGCAGTCACGGTGCTGCCCTGGGATGGGGCTGGGCACCGCTGCTCCCTGCAGGATCCCATGGCAGCAGCTCTGGGAATCCTGCTGGACACAAAGGGCCTGAGCTTCGGCAATAAGAAATATTATTATTGTTATTATTATTATTATTGTTATTGTTATTGTTATTGTTATTGTTATTGTTATTGTTATTGTTATTATTGTTATTATTGTTATTATTGTTATTATTATTATTGTTATTATTATTGTTATTGTTATTATTATTGTTATTATTGTTATTATTGTTATTATTGTTTATATTATTGTTATTATTGTTATTATTGGTATTATTGTTATTATTATTATTATTGGTATTATTGTTATTATTGGTATCGTTATTATTGTTATTATTGTTATTATTGTTATTGTTATTGTTATTGTTATTGTTATTATTGTTATTGTTATTATTGTTATTATTGTTATTGTTGTTATTGGTATTATTGGTATTATTGGTATTATTGTTATTGTTATTATTATTGGTATTATTGGTATTATTGTTATTGTTATTATTGTTATTATTGTTATTATTGTTATTATTATTGGTATTATTGGTATTATTTGTATTATTGTTATTATTAATAATATTTATATTTATATTTATATTTATATTTATATTTATATTTATATTTATATTTATA
>NC_031774.1:61727288-61728599 GCF_001522545.3 Parus major | reverse complement strand
ATAATAATAATAATAATAATAATAATAATAATAATAGTGCACAATAAATATAAAACCAGAAATAACAAACACAGATCTTCCTGCAAGGATGGCTTTTCCTGCTGGGGAGCCGTGGGCAGCCACTGCTGAGGGCTGCTGCTGCTGCAGAGCTCTGTCATTGAGAACCAAAAATCCATTTATCTTTATTTAATAGAATTTATTTCTCATTATCTGGGCCAAACACAGAGATGCTGATTGTTGTGTTTTATCAGATGTCCCATGAGGAGTTTCCCTTCCCTGACCAAAGCTTTTCCCCCCGGGAGAGGCTGCCAGGATCCCCCTGGCCCGGGAAGGTGCTGAGGGAAAAGAGCCAATGTTGGAATCTGAATTCCTGCCCAGCTCCCTCTCCTCTCCCCAGCACTCATGTGCATTTCTCCTAAGTTAAAACAGAGAAATCTCTAATTTTCAAACCTCTCACGTCCTCAATTTCAATAAAATCGGGCAGCAGAGTATTAGAGCTAATGATATGTTTTAAGGAAATAATAGTTTTATTGCCCTGGGTTTATAATCTTTTTGATTAACTGATTTTCTCAGATATTTGCACTCCCTCATTTGTTTTCTGCCTCTTCTTTGGAGCCATTTTTAGGTTGTTATTTTTCTGACCAGTGCCTGTGACATTTTCTAAGCTGGGTGTCCCAACAGGGTCTGGAGGTGAGAGAGCACCCAGAGGTTTAACAATGGGAAGTTTAAAGATAAAAATGATATTTTTTTTCTTTAGAAATATGCAAGAGCAGGGAGAATGGGAGGAGATTTCCTCTGGATTTTCAGGTCAGTGGAAATAAACACACCAAAAAATAACGTTGGGCATAGGAATTACACTGGAATAGAATTCCCAGAGCAGCTGTGGATCCCTGGCAGTGCCCAAGGCCAGGCTGGACATTGGGGCTGGACATTGGGACAGTGGGAGCTGTCCCTGCTGTTAGAAATTCATATCATATTATTGGCTTTTCACAAGTATTATCATGAATATTATATGGATAAGATTAGAAAATTTAGCTGTAATAATACAGTTTTCTTTATTTCTGTTATTGATGAAACTCAGAAATAGTGCTATAATACATAAATGTTGGGCCATGACATAGCATTAAAACAAAAACTGCTTTTGTTTGTGTAACCCAAAGACTGAAAAAGAGCTGGAGATCTTTTTTCCTTTTGTAAACTCTGTGATCCAGATGAAGCCAGCAGTGGCCAGAACTCTGGGGGAGGAATTGATTGCATTTCTGGGATCAGGGAATGTAAATCTCAATGGCACCAAGAGCATTGATCTATTGG
>NC_031774.1:61725179-61726328 GCF_001522545.3 Parus major | reverse complement strand
CAATCCTCATTTTCTGTTCCTCCAATCCTCATTTTCTGTTCCTCCAATCCTCATTTTCTGGTGCTTTCCATCATTTTTGTAGCAGTAGAAAAAAACAAAAAACAAAAAACCAACAAATTGGTGGCTCTGGTGTGGCACAAAACTGCCAGGCCATTCTCATCTCTGTGATGGAGCAGGACAAGGCTGGGCAGGAGTTTGGGTTCTCTGCTAATTAAGATTAAAAGTGGAAGGGATCCTTTGCAGGGACAGCAACTCTTAATGAACATTTAGAAAGGACTGGGGGAGAATGGGAACATTCTCTTTAACATTGTTAAGGAATCAGAAGCAAGGCAGTGTATTCCCAAGAGCTGATCATGGTTTCCTGTGGGGTATCTGTCATTTCTCTGCAAAATGGGACCTGGTGGCCCTGGATTTGCCAGTCACACTCTGTGGGTGCAGCCTGGGAGGAGTTTTGTGTGTTCCTCCTTCGTTCTGCAGGGATTTCACACAAGCTGGGTTTGGTTTTGGGCTTGGTGGGAAGGGCAGCAGCTGAGGTAGCAGAAGGTTGTGTGATTCATCTCCCAGGAAAACAAGCAGGGAGTGCTGGATCCCAGGGGAGAAGGGGAGCAGGGACAGGAGGGGTTCAGCTCTCCGGGGGTGGCTCCTGCCTGCAGCTCCAGCTCCTCACCTTGGCTCTGAATGTGACACCAGACCCCAGAGGTGCCTCTGCTGGACCTGATCCAGCTCCTCACCCTGGCTCTGAATGTGACACCAGACCCCAGAGGTGCCTCTGCTGGACCTGATCCAGCTGTCATTCCCTGGATGTGGCTGGGGAGAGTGGAGGGAACAGCTCCAACAGCTCCGTGGGTCAGGGCTGGGAATGCTGAGCAAACCCTCGGAGCTGGGGAGGGGAGGGTCAGCAGCAGTGTCCTGAAGGACTGGGGGATTCCTCAAGGGGTTAAAGGGATTCTGATTGGAATGTGACCAGAGAGGAGAGTAGGAAAGAGATCATGGAACCATGGAATGGTTTGGGCTGGAAGGGACCTCAAATCCCACCCATCCCACCCCTACCATGGCAGGGACAGCTCCCACTGTCCCAATGTCCAGCCCCAATGTCCAGCCTGGCCTTGGGCACTGCCAGGGATCCAGGGGCAGCCACAGCTGCTCTGG
>NC_031774.1:61719687-61722758 GCF_001522545.3 Parus major | reverse complement strand
GGGCTGGAATTGGGACCTTAAATCCAATCCCATCCCAGCCCTGGATGTGCAGGGACAGCTCCCACTGTCCCCAAGTCCAGCCCCAATGTCCAGCCTGGCCTGGAACATTCCAGAGCTCCAGGGGCAGCCCCAGCTGCAGACACAGGATGTGTGGGAATTCCAGTGGATTAATCCCTTCACTGGGCACCCTCCCAGCTCAGGTATTTTCTGTCCCAATGTCCAGCCCTTGGTTTGTGCTGCAGTTCAGAATTGATCTCCCCCAGGGCTTTGGGGTGCCCCAAACCCCTCTGTCCCCACAATCTGTGGGGCTGGGAGCTGCCACTGGCTGCCTTTGAGCTCCTTCCAGCCCAAACCATTCTGTGGTTCTGTGATCAAAACTAAAATGAGTAAAAGGGATCCACCAAGGTAAGAAAACTGCCCAGATGTGCACAGAAGGTGGAGACCCTTCTGCTTTTAGCTGCATTGTGCTGGTGGGGTGGACCTTCCACAGCCCTTTAGGAACACGGATTTGACATCCAGGGGACTGGGAGAGAGTTTTGGGAGCCACAAAAAAATAATTTTCTAGGGGAAACAAACTGCTGGGGGATAATTTTTTGGGTCCTTGTTGGTTTTAGGGCTGTTGTGGGTTTCCTTTGCTGGCCTTGGGATGGAGCCAGCCGGGGAATGCTGCTGTCCCTGCTGCCACCTGAGGCAGGACTGGCTCTGACGGGACCAAACTGTGTCACTCCCTCCCAAAATTCCCACAGGACAGCTCTCCATCCCCTCCCCAGTCAGGTTCTCCACACTCTCAGTGCAGTTTTCCCATCTGGGCTCTGATCTCGGGGCTGCCCCAGGGCTCTGTGTCCCCCACCCCAGTCTGGGACCCCAACTCAGCCCCTCCCGTTGTGATGTGCCTTGGGGAGACAGAGATTTCCACTGTCCCACCCCAAACCCCTTGTGAAGGGTGGCCCAGGGGTTCTGATGGGGTTTGGGTCCCTGGGGTTTCTCCCTTGCTGTGTTTCCAGTGCTCCCTCACCCTGAACTCCACCCTCAAAGGTGGAAACCCTCGGGGGTTCTGTCCCTCAAAAACCCCTGCCCTGCCCCTGTTTGGGGCTCTCTGCTCTGGATCTGAGCTGTTCCCGTGCTGAATAAATGGATCCATGGACAGAACCCCTCTGGCTGGTGTTCCATGCTGCTCCCCAGACCCCTGCAGCTCCTGAGACCCTCAGGTTGTGGACCACAGCACCTTCCCAGCACCAGGAGTTCCCTGTGGACCTGCCAGGCTCTGTGCTGCTGACAGGGTGACATTATTAACTCTGTTCAGTTTGTCTGCAGCTGTCACAGGCCTGCTCTCCCCAGCCCCGCTCCTGGATCACAATATTTGTTTTCCTCTCATTTGTATGTGCGCTTGTCTCTATTGAATTTTGTCTCTTTGATTTCCCACCATTTTCCAATTTATCGGGATCACTTTGAATTCTAATCCTGGCTGCCAGAGCACTTGTAATCATCCCCACTCGGGTGTCACTCGCTGTTCCTCGCTCGTGCTGCTGAATTGTGAATATTCCATGGCAGCACAGCCACTCCGCTCCCCCAGAGGGGCTCGTGTGTCCTGTGCCAGGGAATCCTCTGGAGCAGCTTTTTACCACATCTCTGGGTTTTTACAGCACTTCCAGATCATTATTTGGTTCAATTAGTGCTGCAGGATAAATTTGGATCATTGACAGCGACCTCGTGGTCCTGTTGGAAAACCAAATCCCAGCTTTTCCGTGGCTTTGGATGCAGAGCTCCTTTGTGAAGGGATCATTTACAGAGTGTAAATTATAAATTACACTCCTCCTCACTGTTTGGGTTTTGGGGTCCTCCTGCTGCTCCCAGCCCAGCTGGGGTCACCGTCCCCACGTCCCAGAGGAGATGCTGAGATCTGTGTGCAAGGAAGGAGAACCTTCAGCGCCTGCACAGCAGCACCTGGAGCTGAGCTGGCAGGAGAGGGGCTCTGCAGCAGGGAACCTGATCCCACAGCACCATCCTGATCCCAAAAAACCCACAGCCATCCCAGGGAATTTCCCAATCCATGGCAGCGTGGTCCAGGTGCAGATCCACAGCCTGGAGCGGATCTGCTCCGAGGGATGTGTGACATCCTCACCCTGGGAGGGGATAAAGGATGGATTTCCAGCTCAGGGCACTCTAAATCCACACCCACAGGCAGGAGTTGCTCCTTTTCCCCCTTTCTAGTGGAATTTCTAGCAGAATTTCTCCCTCCCCAGCTGCTCTCAGCTGCCTGAGGAGGGTGGAGCCAGGTGGGAGCCACAGCTGAGGGCTGCAAGCAGGGCCAGGGGGTTTCTATTGGACATCAGGGAGAATCCCTGCGATGGGATGAGCCCAAAAAGCTGCTCTCAGCTTTGGCTGGCCACGACAAGCTGCTGGAGAGAAGTGGATTTTCCTTAATTGTGGTGATGAACTCGAGGGGAAAAGAGAGAATATTTGGCCTGAGAAGCAGGAGGTGTTTCCATGTGCTGGCATCAGGAAACCAAATCTGATTTCACCTCATCCAGCTCCTTGGGGAGAGGTCTGGAACTCCAGCTTTGGAATATTTATGAGGAAACTCTTGAGCTGCATCCTCTGCTCCTCTCCATGTCCTGCTCTGTGCTCTCCTGAAGCCCACGTGAGCTTGCCCAGGGCCTGCTTGGTGTAATATCAGAATTGCAGGCTGATTTGGGTGAGAAATACCTTTATGATCATCCCATTCCACCCCCCTGCCTGGGCAGGGACACCTTCCACTGCCCCAGGTTCCTCCAAGCCCCATCCAACCTGGCCTTTATGGAGTCAAAACTCACAGATTAGATTTCCTGACAGCTAAAATTTAACCTTTATCAAAAGGGGAACAAAAAGCTTTTTCTGCTCTTTTCATGTCCTAGATCAAAGCTCACTCATTTAACTACTCCCTTGATACTGCATTTTGTCCTTTGCCTTCAGAGGCACCACAGCTCCTGCTCTGCCTTTGAACTGCAGCCCGTGGGAGCTGGGCCTGGAGCACGGGGACCCTGCAGGGACAGCAGCTCCAGGGGACCCTGCAGGGACAGCAGCTCCAGGGG
>NC_031774.1:61715553-61718537 GCF_001522545.3 Parus major | reverse complement strand
CACGGGCAGCTCTTGGCCAGGCTGCTCCTCCAGGAATGGCAAATCCACACCACAGGAGCCCTGTCTGTGTCCCTGTGTGTCCCTGAGTGTCCCTGTGTGTCCCCGAGTGTCCCTGTGTGTCCCCGAGTGTCCCTGTGTGTCCCTGAGGGTCCCCGAGGGTCCCTGAGGGTCCCTGTGTGTCCCCGAGTGTCCCCGAGTGTCCCCGAGTGTCCCTGTGTGTCCCTGTGTGTCCCCAAGTGTCCCTGAGGGTCCCTGTGTGTCCCTGTGTGTCCCTGTGTGTCCCTGAATGTCCCCGAGTGTCCCCAAGTGTCCCTGAGGGTCCCTGAATGTCCCTGTGTGTCCCTGTGTGTCCCTGAGTGTCCCCGAGGGTCCCTGAGGGTCCCCGAGGGTCCCTGTGTGTCCCTGTGTGTCCCTGTGTGTCCCTGTGTGTCCCCGAGTGTCCCCGAGTGTCCCTGTGTGTCCCTGTGTGTCCCTGAATGTCCCCGAGTGTCCCCGAGTGTCCCTGTGTGTCCCCAAGTGTCCCCGAGGGTCCCCGAGGGTCCCTGTGTGTCCCTGTGTGTCCCTGAGTGTCCCTGAGTGTCCCTGAGTGTCCCTGTGTGTCCCTGAATGTCCCTGTGTGTCCCTGAGTGTCCCCGAGGGTCCCTGAGTGTCCCTGAATGTCCCTGTGTGTCCCTGTGTGTCCCTGAGTGTCCCTGCCAGGCTGGGTGAGGGATCAGGAATGGGAAAATCTGTCATTCCTGCAAGGACCCAAACCCTTCCCGAGGGGCAGTGCCTGTCCTGTCCCTGTCCCAGGGTCCCCTGTGCCACCCCAGCCCTGGCACAGCTCACACACACCCGGCCAGGAGGGCACAGCCTCTCAGATGGATCTCACGGCTTTTCCCCAGGTTTCTATGTTTATATATAGAATATATATATATATCTGGGATATTTATCCATGTCCAGAGCCTGAATCCACGATTTTTCTGTTGGGAAGGGAAAACCTCCCCCATGTGTGTGCCCACTGTCACCGTGTCCCCTCCTCAGCCTGGAATAACCAGCCTGGGATAAATCTCCTTTCCCAGCACAGCCTCTCCCCCTGGCCCAGCCAGGAGCGATTCCCCCACATCAGATCTCTCCTTTAACCCTGCAATGGCTCTGCCAGCACATCCTTAAACACAGCTTTGTATCCTTAAATTAAATTTATCTACCGGGGCCTGGGTGGTTTCCTTGCTGATCATCCATCTGTGTGAAACAACAGCCGCTCATCCCTCTCCTTGTGCTGCTTCCCGACCTTCCCACCTGCAGCTGCTGCACATTTCCATCAGCTCCCGTGGAATTCGGGATGCAGCCTGCAGTGAGGGGGGAATTAACCACAGAAAAAGAGGTTTTAACCTGCAGAGGTGGAGCACAAAGCAGGGGAAGGACACCCTGGAATCCTCTCACAAAGGGATGGCACAGCCCTTGCTCTGTTCTCCAGAGCCCTGCGTTTGGGTAAGGAATAAATAAATAAAAGATGAGTAAATAATGCCAGTGGCTGGCAAAGGGCACATCTGGAGAGGGCACATCTGGAGAGGGCACATCTGGAGAGGGCTCCCCTGGAGAGCCTGGCAGGTGAGGAACAGCTCCCACCCAACTCCAGCCCGCGGTCACTGGGGCTCTGCCCTTCTCTTGCCTTCCCAACATCATCAAAATGAAATCTGGGAGGTTACAGGGTCAGAATTTCAGACTCTGGAGCATCTTTTTCAATTAAAAAACCAGAACTTTGCTGCAATAATTCATGCTCTCTGCTGCTTCTGAGTCAATGAATTCTCATTTTCACATGGAAAAGATGTTTTTGAAAAGATCCTGACCTCTTCTATCAGGTCCAGCCCGTGAGTGGCAGCAAGTCCAGGCACCAGCTTCCTTCCAGACACAAAACTCCTCAGAAGTCACCAGGTGAAAGAATTCAACAATTTTTTCAAGCCTTGTGACAAGGTTGACAGGAGTCTCTCACCTCTGCCAGGCAGAGGCTGGGACTGTCCCTGCCCACGGCAGCGGGGTTGCACCAGGTGACCTTTAAGGGCCCTTCCAGCCCAAACCATTCCTCTGATCCTTTGAGCAGAGAAAGAATAAAAGAAAATTAAATTGCAAGAAGGAAAAAGCGAGGAGGAGAGAAGGAAAACCTCTTTAGAGGGGGAGATTGATGGGTTTTACACAGCACTCACCTGTATCAGCAGCTCTGGAGTAATTCCATGATGCCTGCAGGGTGGAGAAAGGTGGGAGGAGGGAAGGGAATAGAAAAGAAAATAGGAATAAGATGCTATTGCAGAAATGTGGAGGGCCCAGAAGAGGGCAAAAATGAAGGTTTGGAAAAGCTGCTGCTGCAGCTGGACCTGGCTCTCAGTGCTGTGCTCTGGGTGAAAGGTGGGGGTCGGTCACAGGCTGGATTTGATGTCTTGGAGATCTTTCCAACCTAAATAATCCTGTGACCACTGAGGGCCACACCCAAGGGGAGCTCTGGCCTCGTTTCCTGTGCCTCTGCTGCCCCATAGCCCCAGGGACAGGGGTTCTGAGGCTGGGCAGGAATGATGGAACACATCATGGACAGAGCCATCCTTCATCCCATTTATTACCTCACCAAGCCCCTGTGATCGAATTACGGCTGGGAAACGACTCTGGCCGTGTGGAATCCTCTGGTTACTGTGCAGAGCACATCTGTGGGGCTGGGAACAGAGGGAGGTTCATCTCTGCCACCCTGGGGTGTCCCTGGGTCATCCCTGGGGCCGTGACCTGGGGCAGGAGCTCGGGGGGTTCCATTCCCCTGCTGCCAGCTCCCTGGAAATGAGACATGAACACCTGGAAAAGGGGAGGAGGTTGGGATCCACAGCAGAGCCCTGCAAGGAGTGGTTGGAGGGCTCAGCCTTGGCCTGAGGTCACCTGTGCTGGTCCCTGCTGGGGAATGGCATCAGGGCCACCACGGTCCCAAAAAGCAGCTCTGGGCACTCAGTCCCAGGGCAGGGACAGAG
>NC_031774.1:61714305-61714878 GCF_001522545.3 Parus major | reverse complement strand
GGATTCTCTGATTGATGAGCTGTGGCTCACGAGGGCTGCAGGAGGAAAACCACAAATCCATTCATGGGCTGATGGTGGCAGCTCCAGGTATCCCTGAGCTCCAAAGCCAAGCCCAGTTCTGGGCTCGGCCTGGGGGATCACTGCAGCCCAAGCCTTTGTGACAGGCAGGGGAGGGGAGGAGGATTTGATGCTCCTGTCTGGGCTGAAAGCCTCTCAATGTAAGGAGCAGCTGCCTTGGCTTGGAGCTGGTAATTAAAAGCTCAGTTCTGTCCTGTCAGCTGTAATTCCCACTGGGAAAGGCTGATCCTCACTGCCTGCCCTGGCTGCACATGAGGAGATAACAGAGCTTCCAACTGCAGCCAATTGCATCCAGCCAGGGCTGTGCCACAGGAGATTTGGGCTGGGAGAGAAACCCCCAGCTCAGGCCAGGAGCAGCCTTTCAAGATGATGGAAACTTTCATGGGCTGGAAAGTTCTGGAAGAGCTCCCAAATATCGCAGTGTTTGTGCTTAGTCCCTGGGCTTCCCTGGTGCTGTCACCCCCAGGCTGTGTCTTGGGGACATTCCCATCGCTG
>NC_031774.1:61702441-61712847 GCF_001522545.3 Parus major | reverse complement strand
GGGAAGGAACCTGGGTGTGGAGGCAGCAACAGCTGAGGGTGACTCCTCCCTCCTGCCCCCCGAGCATCCCCAGGGTCCTGCAGGTTCCATTCCCAAGGATTTCACTCTCTCTGGGCCGGGGGTCACCTCCGCGTGGAGCTGCTCCACACCAGGAATGCCTGGGAGATGTGACGGCCACCACAGCACGGGAGCTCAGCTGGAGGGCTCTGACAGAGCAGGAACTGCTCCTGAAGGAGCTGCTGCTCTTCATTAATCCCTGGGAATGTGAAGAACCCGGCGTTGCCAAATCAGGGATCTGTGGAAGGCGTTCCTGTGAGCGTTCCCCACGTGCTGTGTCGTTGTTTGGGTATCTGGGGAACATCCGTGCCCTCCTGTTCCTCCTCCCTGCCAGCAGATTCACCTCCAGCCTGGAAAGGGAGATTTCCCTCCTCTGTGGGTATTTCACAGCTCTTTTCTCTCCTGCAGAGAATTAGCCAGGAATGCAATGGTGAACAGCAGATTTGGATTGGTTTTTGTTCCCTTGGTTTTGTCTGCCCTGCCTGGCTCCCACCTTTTGCTTCTGGGGCTGCTCCTGAGCCCACGGAGCTCCAAAATCCGAGGAAATGAGCAGGCTGAGGAGGTTGTTCAGGGAACAGAGGGTTGTGTGGAGACCTCACAGAACCTTCCAGAACCTGGAAGAGCCTTCCCACCCTCCCCAGCACTGCAGCACCATAGGTGCTGCTTTTGAAGAAGCCAAAACTCATGGTTTGATCCGGGGGTTTTGGTCTGGAAGCCAAAACTTGTGGTTTCCCTTGGAAATGTTCTCAAGCAGGAGAATTTTCCTTGTTGAGGAGTTCACTGCAGTCAGTGGTTATCAAATCTGCTCACAGGACCCAGGACCTGCTCACCTCATCCATTCCTGGCTGGTCCCTGCTTTCCCACCTCTGGGGCAGCACTGTCCTGCCTGGAACCTCAGGGACAAACCCAGGGCCACATTAAAGGTGATGGAACCTCAGGGACAAACCCAGGGCCACATTAAAGGTGATGGAACCCCCAGGGACAAACCCAGGGCCACCTCAGGGCTGATGGAACCCCCTGGAACAAACCCAGGGCCACCTCAGGGCTGATGGAACCCCCTGGAACAAACCCAGAGCCACCTCAGGGCTGATGGAACCCTTGGGACAAAATCAGGGCCACATTAAAGGTGATGGAACCCCCTGAGACAAACCCAGGGCCATCTCAGGGCTGATGGAACTCCAGGACCACCTCAGGGCTGATTTAATTTGCATTGTCAGGTAATTCCCTCCACGTTTCCAGGCTGGAGCATTCTGCAGGACACATGTCAGGGATCCCAGTGTCACCTGGCAGGAAACTGGGGAAGGATGTCCCTGTCCCTGTCCCTGTCCCTGTCCCTGCCTGTCCCCAAGTGCTCCAATCCCTGCTCCTGGAGCTTCCCCATCCCTGCCAATCCACCGGAACCCGAGGGGTTGTGAGGTTCGGTTTAATTATTCCTGCTTGCAATCTTATCTGGATTAGGAAAGAACTTTAATTACTTGGCTGATAGCTTTGCCTTTTCCATGGGGCTCTGCTGGCATTAACCCTTTCAGAGCCGCCTGGCTGCGGGGCAGGGGAGGGAGGGGCTGGCTGCTGTGGGCTTTGTGAAGGGCACAAAGCCAGCATCAAAAAAAAAGGCATTAAATGGCATTTCCTGTGGCAGGTTTCAGAAAACAATCATTAGGAGAGGAATATTTGCAAATGTCACCGTTTGGAAATGGCCCGTGTTGTGCCTGGCTGGCTTTGGTGCTCCTGATGAACTGGAAAACAAACACAGGCACCTCTCCACTCCTCAGCTGCCGAGAGGAGAAGTGTTAACATTTATTACTTGCTGGTAAACATCATTAGCGTGACCTTTTTGAGGCATTTTAAAGGAAAAGTTAGATAGTGCAGAATGCAGAGGTTCTTTCTCTCAGCACTACCCAGGCTTGCAGCTCCCCCAGGACCTCTGTGTATCTGCCAGGACCTTTGTGTATCCCCCAGGACCTTTGTGTATTCCCTAGGACCTCTGTGTATCTGCCAGGACCTCTGTGTATCCCCCAGGACCTTTGTGTATCCCCCAGGACCTCTGTGTATCTGCCAGGATCTTCGTGTATCCCCCAGGACCTCTGTGTATCTGCCAGGACCTCTGTGTATCTGCCAGGACCTTTGTGTATCTCCCATGTTATAGATACATTTTATATTGTTGGCTTTTTGCAAATATTAAAATGAATGTTATGTGGATAAGAATGAGAAATTTAGCTGTAATAATACAGTTTTCTTTATTTCTGTTATTGATGAAACTCAGAAATAGTGCTATAATACATGTATGTTGGGCTATGACAGAGCATTAAAACAAAAACTGCTTTTGTTTGTATAACCCAAAGACTGAAAAAGAAAAAATATCTGGAGAACTCCTGGATTTGTAAACTCTGTGATCCAGATGAAGCCAGCAGTGGCCAGAACTCTGGGGGAGGAATTTATTGCATTTCTGGGATCAGGGAATGTAAATCTCGATGGCACCAAGAGCATTGATCTATTGGGAAGGGGGCAAGAGAAAACTGAACAGAAGAAGCCCAAAGATGCACAGAAGAATGTCTGAATATGTGTGAGAATTTCTGGATATGGAGCAGGGTTCTGTTTTTAAGGGACAATCCTTTGTCAGTGAGGTGAATGCAGAGACACCCGGCCACATCTGTGTACGTTACTTTATTTTTATCTCCTAATTGTCTTTTTTATTAAACTTTGAAATTCTATAAAAATGATGTGAAGCTCGTTTTTCACAAGCCTGGCTGTGTTTGGCTGGGTGGCAGAGCAGAGCCAGAGCCCTGGTGTGACAGGAGCTGCTGATCCCAGCTCTGGGGCCGGAATTGGGGGCCTTTTAACCACACGGGAAAATCCCCACTGCCAGAAGCTGCAGATCCCAAATTGCCGTGATCCCAGTTAATTCAGGGATGGAAGGAGCTTTACTCCCTGTCCTGAGCACGGCGGCTGCTGGGGCAGCGTTTGCTGCTTCTGCTGCTGCTGCTGCTGCTGCTGTCCCTGCTGTCCCTTCTGTCCCTGCTGCTTCTGCTGCTGCTTCTTCTTCTGCTGCTGCTGCTGCTCCTGTCCCTGCTGTCCCTGCTGCTGCTGTCCCTGCTGTCCCAGGGCTCTGTCCCTGCTGTCCCCACTGTCCCTGCTGTCCCTGTCCCTGCTGTCCCTGGGTGCTGTCCCTGTCCCCGCTGTCCCCCCATGCACCAGCCCTCTCCTCTCACAGGGGCACATTTTACCATGCAGGAAATTGGGTATTTCTCACCGGCCTGGCTCTGCAGACAAACTCTGCCAAGTCACACAGACTGGCAGAAAAATCTCTTTAAAGTGTTTTTTTTGGTAGGTAATGGACTGTCAGTGCTGGCTCCTGCATCACAACAGGGCCACGGGACAATGTGACACCTCCTGATTTTCCTTTATTAGAGGGAAAATACCAAAATGAGTTGATGAGAGCCTGTTTATTTTTATGAGGAAATAAACAACCAAAAGGGCAGCAGTTTATGAGATGAAAGCTAATACAGCTGGGCCCTGATTTGGTGAAGCTGTCACAAAACAAAGCAGAGATTTCATGGTGGAGATGTTCTGCTGGAAGCAGCAGGAGCTGTGTTCAGCCAGGGTTGTATTAAGAGATGAGATGTTGGACACTCAGATGGCAAAACCAGGGGCACAGAGCAGGCCAGGCAGGGCTGAGAGGGTGGAATGGCTCCGTTCCCACCCTGGCTGTCACTCCTGCTGCTCTGGCCCAGCTCACACCCCCTCAATCAGTGATTAGACCCGGTATCAAATCCACAGTGTGACACCCGGCTGGTTCCAGCCCACACAAACCTTCCCCATCCCCAGGATGCCCTGGAGCTCTCCCATCCCACCTTGCTGGGCACAGAGGTGAGGCAGGAGCCCCTGGCAGGGCATCCCTGGCCCTCCAGTGTGGCTTCTGTGCCCAGTGGGATGGATCCAGCTCCCTCCTGCCCCACCTGTGACAGCACAGACCCAGCTCCTCCAGCTTTGTGTCTGTTCTAGGACAGCAATTTAACCTGTCCTCCCTCCAGGACACCTCTGTGTGTTCTGTGCACTGCAGCTCTTCTCCTGAGGCCTGAACTCAGCATTAAAAATTGCTTTTTTTCCCAGCCAGGCAATCCTGAGCTGGAGCTCACAGGAATCCCTGGGGATGGCTCAGCCTTGGAGCTGAAGCTTCTCAGGAGAAAATCTCCCCGTGCCTTTGCTACATCAGGAGAGGAAGGGCTGGCTGCCAGCAGATCTGCAGTGACAAACCTGAACATCTCTGAGTGTGATGCTGCAGATGTCTCTGTGAAATCAGCTCCTGAGGAAAAGGAAGGACTGGGGATAGCCCAGGCAGAGTCTCACAGCCCCTGGAAGTGTTCTGTGGAGAAATGGCTGATGTGGCATTTATTAAATCCCCTTTTTTCACTGCAGACTCTATTTTATCACCAGAGTCAGCAACTGCACTTGGCTGTTTTGGCAACCAGAATAATCATGGAATCATGGAATGGTTTGGGCTGGAAGGGACCTCAAATCCCACCCAGTGCCCCCCATCCATGGCAGGGACAGCTCCCACTGTCCCAATGTCCAGCCCCAATGTCCAGCCTGGCCTTGGGCACTGCCAGGGATCCAGGGGCAGCCACAGCTGCTCTGGCAATTCCAGCCCAGCCAGCAATTCCCAATTCCCACTCCCAAATTTAAATCTACCCCTCTAAAGTTTAAAGCCTCCCCCTGTGCTGTGTTGCCCCTGTCCCAGCCCCTCTCCCGTGGTGACCCCACAGCTCAGGATGTCCCCAGCAATGGAACCTCAGCCGTGTTTTCCTTTCCTTTGCTCCCAAGTGCAGAGCAGGGGATTGGGGAAGGGAAATGTGGAGTTTGCAGGGAGAGGTGACCTTGGGAACACACATTTCTGTGTTTGAGGAGCCTTCATTACCTGCTCAATCCCAGCTGAGACTGCTGAGAAACACATGGAAGGAAACAAAGGGATTAAACCACCTTGCAGATGGGGAGACAAACCTGGAGGAGGAGGGACCTTAATGCTGGGGTTTTGGGGATTCTTTCTGATGCTGGTGGAAAATTCCAGGTGTGTCATCCTGGCTCCCAGCAGTGACTGCACCCTGCCAGCACCTGCCATTGGAACAGGCTGGGAATTGCATCCCCATCCCTGGGGGATTGTAAAGTCCTGTGGATGTGGCACTTGGGGACAAGGGGCAGTGCTGGGGGTGGCTGGACTCGATGGGCTCAGAAGGCTTTTCCAGCCTTAACAACACCACGGGATTCACTGTGCCCATCCCACCCTGCCACGACTGGCCCTGGGCTGGGACAGCTTGGGACAGTGTCAGGGGAGGGCCCTGCACTGGGCAGATTTTATTCATTTCTTTGAAGTCTTTTGACTTTTGTAGCTCAACCAAAAGTGCCTGTTAAAAATGTGGGGTCTGGTTCTCGGTACCATTACAGATAAAGGCAAATAACTGCATTTCTTTCTTTCATCTCTGTCTCTGGAAGCATCCTGTGCACCTCCTGGTGCTGTTAATATTCATATTTCTGTGCTCCCCTCTGATGTTCCACTAAGCACCAGCCCTTGGCAAAATAGAGCTGGAATAGCTCAGAAAGAAGAAGACCTGGTTTGTAATTCTTCTCCTGCGTTCCTCGTTCAGGTTTGGTAGTTAGACCCTGAAATTCCATCCAGTTCAGGTTTCTTAGCCGAGCACCTGAGGTTGTAATCCCCCTGCAGGTCACATCTCTGGATCCCACAGGGCTGGGAATCCCTTTGGGCTGGGGAATCCATGGCCAGGCTGCTGCAGACCTGTCCAGGCAGCCGATGGAAACCATTCCCAGGCTCCTGGGGGAGCCACGAGGAGCTCCAGGGCTTGGGGAGCTCCAGCATCGTTCCCCAGGGGATTTCAGTGCTTCTGTGGGGCTGCAGGATCCTGGAATTCACCTCACCCTGCTCCACTCCCACCGCCTTGTCACTGAATCCCACCTTCCCTGCAGTCCAGCCACCTCTGCCTTCCCTGGGCTGCATTTTCCCCTCATCAGTGGAAAATACAGAATGGTTTGGGTTAGAAGGGACCTCAAAGCTCGCTTTGTTCCACCCCCTTTGTTCCACACTCATCCTGTGCTTGATTAGCTCCCCTTTTATTTCTTCCTGCAGATCAGACTGAAAATTTCCAAGAATTGAGAAGAAATCCTCGTTATTTGATCCGGCACTTCTGACTGTGGCCTTTCAAGTAGAATCTCATCTCTCCTCATTGTTTATTCGGGTAGTTCATCATTGCCATGCCAGAACATCCTTTTACTCCTTCAAAACTCACGCTAATGGCTCTGCAGATTATTTTCCATAATGATCTTTTCCTTTTGATTACTTCAAGGTACCTAATGATGCACTAAAGCGAGCTGTGGGTATAAATAATGTCCTGTGAACAGCAGTGATGCCCTCAAATCCCGTTCAGGTTTTTTTACTCCTTTTGTTGGAACTCACACACTTTATTCCAGTGTTTTCCTCTGATTACTTTCCCCAGATGATCATGTCAGGAGCAGCCAGCAGGAGCATGGATCTTCCAGCCAGCCAAGCAAACAGTGGTTATTGTGAGCCTGGGCCAATTTAATATCATTTAATTGTGGTGTCTCGATGGTGTGTGTGAGGTTCAGGACAGCAGGATCCCCTGGGATGGCTCAGGAGCAGCAGAGCTCGTTGTGCCCCCGTTAATTGCGGCAGGGAGCGCAGCCCGAGCTGGGCTGACCTTTCCCAAGGCTGCTCCATGGGGAATCCCAGAGAGCTGAGTTTCCCTGGCTCTGTCAGGCAGGAGCTGCTGAGAGAGGTTAATGAAGGGGGGACTTGGATCAGTCACTGCCTCAGAGCAGGAAAACAGAAATCAATGAGCCAGGCACTTGGATAATTCCCAACCACAGGTCCCAGCCCCTTGGGATGGGGCAGAGCCTGTGCTGTCCTCACTGTGCTCAGCTCCAGCTCCAGCATCCACTGAGTCCTCTGCTCCTGCCTCTCCTGCCAAAGGCTCCAGTGTGAGCAATCCCCGAATCCCAGAATGGATTGGGCTGGAAGGGACCCCAAATCCCATCCCAGTTCCACCCAGCCATGGCAGGGACACCTTCCCCTCTCCCAGTGTCCAGCCCCAATGTCCAGCCTGGCCTTGGGCACTGCCAGGGATCCAGGGGCAGCCACAGCTGCTCTGGCAATTCCAGCCCAGCCAGCAATTCCCAATTCCCAATCTCCCATCCATCCCTGCCCTCTGGCACTGGGAGCCATTCCCTGGGTCCTGTCCCCTGATGAAGTAAAGAGCCCAAATCTGAACTATTTTAAAATATAAATGAATACAGCTGATATAAATCCCATAGGAAAAGCAGCTTCTGGCTGGATGCTGGTGTGTGAATTCCTGTGCCTTGCTGTGTCCAGGCAGTCCTTGAGCTGACCTTCCTTTAATTAGCTGGAATTCCTTTAATTTGCTGGAATTCCTGCAGTTTGGCTCTGCCTGTGCCTGCCTATCCCATCAATATTCACACTGCTCTTGTCCATGAAGACTTTGCAGTGTTTGGCAGAGGCTGGGAAGGTTTTCCCTGGTTTTGGTGTAGCCATGTGGGATGGAGCCTTTCCCTGGATAAAGCAAAAGCAAAGGTCACAGACTCAGATATCTGCAAACTCAATTTATGGTATTTTGGAGGTGCCCAATTCTGTCTGCTCAGCAGATTTTGGTGGAAATGGTTTGGAAGGATCTCCTGATCTTCTCCCTGGCTCCCTTGATCTCAACCTCTTATTGAAAACCAAAAGCAAGTGGTGCCTCTGTCAGGCTTTCCCAGTGAGGAATTAATTAAGATGGCAAAGCACACCTACAGGGACCGAGGGCTGCATTCCCTGTCAGGACTCTGGAATTAAAAAGAAGTGGAGCTATTAGCAATAGATTTATTTAGTATTACATCTTCTCCTCCAAATACTCCTTGGAAAGCCCATAAAGCCAGGCAGTCACTAATAGGCAATTTTAAGACAACTGGGTAAGTGGAGTGTGAAAGGCTGAAATGCCCAAAGGTCAGGTGCCTCTGAGATTCGATTCTTCCAGCCAGGAAAAGTCTTAATGAGTAGTTTAATTATATGACAGATTAGAGCACTTTGGTTCAATGAATCCAAGGAAGTTAGAAATTGCTATTTTCCTGGGTAAATCATTTGAAAATAAGTCGAATTGTTAAAATAATCATTGAGTACTTCAAAAGGTTTCCCTGGCACTCTGGGAGTGCAGCAGAACCTAAATGGGAGACGAAGCCTCATTGAGCTCCAAGCACTTAATTGGGATATGTTCCTGTGAGTTTGCTTTTCCCTCATAACGAGACCGTGATGGATACAAACATGCTTTGGGATTGAAGCTGCTCCCAGGATTAATTGCCACTGATTTATTTGGCACTCTGCTCCTGGCTGCTGAGTGGTGGCCGTGGCCCTGTTCCAGCTCAGGTTGGGGCTGTGGTCACTGCCCAGCCCCTGCCAGTGCTCCTGCTGCCATTCCTGCCTGTCCCAGCTCTGGTGTGGGTCTGGTCTGGTGTGCTGGCAGCAGGGCTGGCATTCCTCCCTGCGCTGTCCCAGGAAAAGGCAGGGACACCCTGAGGTGCTCCACAGCTCTGGGAAGGGTGGCTGAGCCTGGCTTTGGTGAAGATGCTGCTCTCCATGGTGCTGCTCCTCCATAACCGGCGGAACCTTTCTGAATGTCCTAAATCTTCACTGCCCACAGCAGCTGGGGCTGCCCCTGGGTCCCTGGCAGTGCCCAAGGCCAGGCTGGACAGGTCCTGGAGAAATCTGGGATAGTGGGAGGTGTCCCTGCCCGTGGCAGGGCTGGGATGAGATGGGCTCTGAGGTCTCTCCCAACCCAAACCAGTCTGGAATTCTGAAACTCTGAATGACCCAAATTGCCCCACTGGGTCCCACTGCTGCAGGATCAGTGCATGTGGCTGTGCCTGTGGGATCTTCCCAGCCTTCCTGTGGCAAGATGGACATCCTCCTCATGGTGAGCTTAACGACCTTTGAGGTTTACATTAGACAGGAGGAGAATTTTCTTCATTGAAAGAGTTGTCAAGCCCTGGCACAGGGCACAGGGCACAGGGCACAGACTGCCCAGGGCAGAGGTATAAACATCCAAGAAGGGCAGGGTTGTCATCCCTGGAAGTGTTCAAAAACCACATGGATGTGGCTCCTGGGGACGTGGCTTAGTGCTGAACTTGGTGCTGAGTTGGTGATTGGACTTGATGATCTTGGAGATATTTTCTATCTCAATCAAATCTGTGATTCTGGCTCTGCACAAGTCCCTGGCAGGAGGGGACAGCCGGGGGGGTCGGGCTCTGCTGCCAGGGAACAGGGACAGGAGGAGAGCTCAGGCCTCAGGCTGGGCCAGGGGAGGCTCAGGGGGGACAGCAGCAGGAATTTCCCCATGGAAAGGGCGCTCAGGCCTTGGAAGTGCCCAGGGAGGTTTGCAGTGCCCATCCCTGGAGGTGTCCCAGGAATTGCTGGAGGTGGCACTCGGAGCTCTGGGGACAGACCAGGCACAGCTGGGACTGGCTGGGCTGGGAGGGATTTTCCAGCCTCAGGAATTCCAGGATTCTGAGGCACTTGGCCTCCACAATTGCCCAGGGTCTGGCAAGGAGCCCATGTGGGATCCTGGACTGTGTTTCCTCAGTTTCTTCCCCTCCGAGCAGCAAAGGGGATCCCCAAAGGCACCAGGGCTGTGGCCATGTGTAAATAACATTTAGGAGTTGCCGAGTTCCTCCCTCCCCGGGTGACTGGCTGCAGTTGTAGCTGGTGAAGCATTTCCAGGAGCAGTCTCCACAGGCATATAAATAGCACTTAAATGAGTGTTTTCCTCCTGCTAAATAACACAGCTTTATTTTTAACTCCTTTCCCGGTCAGTGGCGCACAGCACAAGGAGAGCGATAGGAGGAGAAAGAAAACATCCCAAAAGCTCCTGAGATGCGGGGGATGAGCCCAGCGGAGCCATCGGCAGCGGGATTTTCACAGCCTCCCCCAGGAGCCCAGGCAGAGCCAGCGATGCTGTGTGGAGCGGGCGGGCACCGGGAGCTCCCTGGGAACCCTCTCAGAGAGGGAGAAATTCCCCTTCGAGGTTACCGGGGATGTCCGGAGCTTTCCACCCCGGGACTGCTGCTGCCTGTGCTGCTAATTAGCGGGGAAGGAGCTGGTTAATGAACTGGGGCATTTGCAGATGCTGGGAGTTATTTACAGCAGGCAAAGCCACAGCTCACACCCTAAAGGCAAATAAAGCTCAACGTGGAGAAATAAAACTTCTGTAGGACAGGATCACTTGGAAAACTCCATGTCTGGAACGAGCAGCAGGGACAGGAATGACAGAAATACGGAC